>NW_026517359.1:0-230029 GCF_026319265.1 Colletotrichum chrysophilum | reverse complement strand
CCCCCCATCACCTTCCGGACCAGACATCACCGTCCTGTTTGCGGTGCAGCGTCCAATATCCTGCCGTTCAGCATATGATATCAACGCCAGCGATCTCTGACGTGTGTCGTCTGTATCCAAGGAATCATCCCAATATCACGCCGCCGTTAAGAACCGTCCAACCCAGCCCTGTGGCTCCAGCAAAGCGTCGACCGTTCCAAGGTTTTTGCTGCCCTTCCCCCTTCCGCCCCCCGTTACCCAGACCTCCGGACGTGGCGGCCCCGCGCTGGAGCATTGAATCCAAAGGCGAATGACATCCGTGGTTTTGCCCCCCATCCCTCGCCCTTCTCTCGGCCGGTTCGCTTAGATGGCAGACATCCATCACCAAGAGGCGGCGTCAGCATTCCTTTGCGCTGCCCCCGGCCGGTAGGCGACCCGAGAGACATGGTTCAGCCAACCTGTGCGTACCGTGCTGTGAGCTGTGATGTGATGTGATGCTTGTAGTCCCCCCCCCCGCGCGTTGCACGTCGGTACACGCATCTCTGGTCCGTTCGTTCGCTTGTTCGTGCCAGATGGTCTCCCTTCCCGCTCGACAGCACTTCAATTACACGGGAACAACGGAAGGGAACTCGAAACGTCGATACTTCGTGCGACGGGCCCGAGATGATGTGCTTCCCCCCTTCATGCGCCAAAAGATTACCTCCAGATGCTTGGAATGGAGAGACATGAAGTCGAGACAAGGGCAGAAACTTGGCTTTTTTGGCGTCCTGCTTCTTTACAGCTCCCTTCTCAGTCAACGCCGCTTCGTCTATATTGCGGTGACATCCGGAGTCTTGCTCAGAATAGTCTAGTAAGAAAAGGTACGAATAGGTGAGGTCAGATAAGGCGACCTGGGTCGGCGTTACATGTAAGGCACACCAACACAGCGACACAAAGCCAAACACCAACACTCCTCTACAACATTGTGCCTATCGTCTGTCAACCCGCCCGAGATCGTACCAAACCGTGAGTGACCCCGTGATATCCGCATCGCCGCCCAAGTGCGCCCGCCCGCCTGGTCAACCTGCAAACTATCAACCAGACATCGTCCAAACCGCTGCTCCGTGCCCCCAATCTGCCAAACACCCCTTCACACTTCCCAACCCCGTTTCGCAGTGACAAACCCGTCAGACGACGCCCGTCCTGAAGCAGCCCTGAATCCTCATCCATCCATCCATCCCCCGTCCGTCCGTCCTCTCCGATCCCGCCAGTACGTGCGCACCCAAGCAGGTTTTTTTTTTTTCCGCCCATGTAGTAGTAGTAGTAGTAGCACAGCAGACTCCGTTTCACAGACGCCCGCCAGCCGCAGAAGCCCGTGATGATCCGGCACGGTTTTGGTACGCAGCTGGGCCGCCTTGCCTTGGTGTCCGTTTTGCTACACTGCATCGTGCGGCTGCGACCCGATCAGACACTTGTGCGCCTGAGAAAAGCCCGCGCTTCCTTGCCTCCCGCAGACGCCTTGCTTGCTCTTCCGTCTGGGAACGGACCATGGCGTTTTTTTTCCCCCTTCTCGCTGCAAGCAAGCACACAGAGCTGGCGGCGAATCTGGGGAAGAGACGGCAAAGAAAGAAAGAAAGAAAGAAAGCGGCTGGTCGCTTCTTGCGTCGACGATCCATGCAGGCTCTTGACGGCAAGCTGCAGCCGCTGTTCTGCGATCTCGGGTTGTAAGCCACGAAAGCTGAGCTGTGCCTGCAATGGAACGGAGAGCTAGCTAGCTCAGGTAGCTGAGTCAAACATGCCGCCATCGTGGAGGCTACCCTTGAGCTGAAGCAGGTAAGACTCCGTGGGTTGAGGCGAAACATCCCCCATGGTTTTCACGCGCGCGGAAAGAAAACCCGTAACAAAACGCCATTGAATTTCATCACCCGTTTGAGGACAAGCCACGATAACTCAAAACGACGCCTACCCCAGCCCGCATTCCCATCCAAACCTTCCCCTCATCCACCGAGGTAGCTACATGCCGGAAAGGGTACCGTATCCAATCCCAGGGTTGCAGCACCACCTGCCTAGTCGACCTTATTTGCAGTCGACGACGTCTTACTGGTCCGCGGAGACAGAGAGAATCTCTGCCCACGCAGGGTGGCAGGAAGATGCGATAGGACAGGGCGCTGCATCGTCGTCGTCCCGCGCTAGCGAAGCGGGCATTCTTGGGCCTTTTTCGTGCTTCGCAGCTTGGCAGGTCGCCGGCATCGACGACGACGAACAAAGAAGACGAGAGCTACCTGAGCTAGGAGAGCTACAGCTCTGCCTGCCCCTCCCCAAGCTCCCAAGCTCCTCCCTTGCGTTGTCGCTAACCCGCCGCCGGGTCGACCCGGCGCCGTGTCTATCGAATGTCCGGCGGCCGAGCAATCTCGCAACGCGGCGTTCCGGAGAACCATCGAATCTTCCAATTTCCTCCTCCATCACGTCATTGATTCAATGGCGATGGACTTCATCTCAGCCTGACTGACGGGTCAATCCCGTAGACGACACCACGTCGAGCGCCCGCCACGACAGCAGACCTGTATGCTGTCGACTTACAGCAGCGCGGTGTAAGTACCTACCCCGACGTCGCATTCGCCCCCTTCCCCGAGGAAAAGCCTTCGTGCTCCTCCTGCTGCGAGATGCTGCCACGAGGCCCGAGGGCTGAAGAGGCTGCAGCATGTCTCGGCGCGGCAACAAATCCCCAGAGGCCAGTTACCCAAGCACGCACGACGTTGCGATAGAGGCGGTCCAATCGTTCCATGTGGCTCGCTCGTCATCCCAGCTGGTCAAGGATGGGCGCCCTTATTGCTCCGATGGCACTTCGACGGGGGGAGCTTTTCCAAGAACGGGTTTGCGCGCGCGGGGGGGGGGGGGGGGGGTTGGCGGCGGCGTTTGGATTGGCAGCATTGAAGGCACGATGTAAGAGCACAGAGTCTGCCCGTCAGACCGCTTGTCGAGCTGAGAGACAGAAGGAAAGCCAAGTCTAGACCTGAAGTCTAAGTCGGCAGATTCAGACTATCCCATGTTTTTCCCGTCTCTTCTCGCCGGAGCTTGCGCAAGGCAGGGAAGAAAAGACCGCTTGAATGCAGCTGCTGATGTCCAACCTCCTCCTCATCGTCCCCCCGCGCGGTCGAGCTAATGATGTACACTAGCAGCGGCATGTCCAAGTGCCGGGCAAAAGCCCGCCAAGATGCGGATTACATGATTGCCAGGCTCAATCGCGGCGTTGTCGCTGCAGTAATCAATATATTCTTCCAAAAAGAGAGTTTCCAGCCTGCTGGCGCCTCCCTTTTCGCAGTCTGTACCCGGTCTGCTTGCAGCTTGGGAACAATCCTTCCCATCTGGAGTACATACGGCTAGGTAGGTTAGCTACATGGCGGCGTTGCGGCGTGGAAGAAGAAGGCCACCAAATCAGATCATGCGTAGAAGCACCCCAGAGAAGCACGTTGGCGGGGTCGGTTCCATCATGTACGTTTTCTCTGCTCCATCAGAATGATCCCAGTCGGCCGTCACATCCCCATCATGAAGGGGAGAAAGAAACATGGCGGGGCCTTGGCGGTCAAACTCTCAGTCAGCTATGTCTCTCTGCCTTTCACTTCCATGGCGCGTCGCAGGTCCTCCTCCGGATGCGACTTCACCTCACGATGCGACCAGGCCGATCTCATGCAGAAAAGCACTTAATCACTCAACCCAACTCAACTCAGCGAACCCCGCCCCGGCACCGCACCGCAATTGCGGTATCCATATCGTGAAAGGAAACGGTAAAGGCAGAAGGTGGTAGGCGGCACGTCATGGCATCGTCGAGGCGGGCTATAATGCCACCTCGTTATCGCCCTGTTGCCCTGTTGCCCTGTTCCCTGACTTTCCCATGCTCAAGAGAGAAGAGACCCCGGACCTGGCAAAAGCCGGCTCACCTTGTTGGACTCTATAACATGCGTGATATAGACAAGCAGCGCAGCGCGAAGAGCAAAAAAGGCCAAGCTTCCAGCGGCGCGGCAAGACGAAAGCAAAGCCTGCCTGCTGCCCTCTCGGCGCCAACCGACCGCCCGTCACGTATTCGCTCCTCCGTCGCATCTCCGTGCAGCGCGAGCGAGGCCACAGCTGGAAATTTTGGTTATCTCAAATCCGCCTCGCAGGGATTACCGCTCCCCCGCACTCGGCTCATCGCTCGCTGTCGCGGATACATTGCGCAAGCCATCGTGAGATTTGAGAAGAGGTGCCGTGGAGTTTTTCTGGAAATCGTGTGCTTTGCGTACGGGCACGTTGTACGTAAGCTCCGGATGTTGGATCATGGATGACGAGACCCGAGTCAAGCCCGTGTCGCCCGCACTCTATCTCGCGTCTGTCGAGAAATTGTCGCAATGTCCAACGGCCCATCCGGTACGAGGGCGCCAAATTGTTCCTCCCCCCTTCATACAAGAGACTTGTTCCTGGTCTTCCGCACCAGCGATCCAGATCCGCGACTTTGACAGCACCATCGCCACAACTCTGTCTGTTCGTAGTTTTGCCAGCCACCCGGGTAGAATGAGAGTGTGCGTGTCAGACGTACGGCGCGAAGGCATAGCGGCTCTCAGTCTCTGCGACGGTGGGCGCTTGGGAAGACGGGTTTCGACTACAGATCTGTCAGACAATGCGAACGGGTCGATCACTTCGCATTGCGCCAGCCTTGTCCTTTTTTCTTTAGTTAGACCAAAGGAGTTCGTTGCAGAACCCGCACACTCATTTTGACGCATTCCGTGCGGGAACCCCCCTCCCTCTTCCCTTCTCTCGAGTCGCCCCTGCGAAACAGCTCTGGGCCGTGCCATGTCAGTGTCAGAGGAAAACCACCAAGACTAGGGGTTTTCTTTCCGCAGGGGCCGCGAGCGAGAACCTCTTCGCCTCTGCCAACCCCGGAGCTGGCGTCTCCTTCTCCGGCGAGGAAGCTCTCCATGTAGGTCGCTTACTCGCCGACTCGCCGACCCCATCACCCTCGTGAACATCCCGGGTCGAAAGAAACATGGCGGCGATAGGACCGCCGCCGCGCCGGTAGCTTTCTACTACTACCCTGTTCGTATTACCATGGGGAGATCCAGCATCTCGGACCCGGACGTCGCTAGTGCGATGCGGTTTAGCCACGCCCGCCCATCCTCGCGTGGGAGAAGTGGGCAAAACTGCTTCCGCATCCGGCAGCTTCTCTACGCTTCTCACTTACACAAAACCAACCTAACCCAGCCAGCCCCCTCACCTCCCCGGTAGACGAGAGGGCTCATGTGAGCTAGTGGCCGACAAGGTATGCTTAACTCGAGGTGAGTGAGACCAGGAGCATGAGCCAAGTGGTGTGGTATGCGACGGAATGTAGTTGAATGTAGAGTAGCCCCCAACAGAGGGGAGTCGTAGTCATGGCCATGGCCATGGCCATGCATCACCGAAAAGCCTGCTTTTTGCAGTGAAGATGTTCTCGATCCTCGGCGGCCCTATCTCATTGTAGATAAGGCGATGGCGAGGTACCATCGGGCCCCCGACATGAAGCGCGGTCGAGGATGGGCTCGGCCTGTGCCAGCGTTACATCTGTCAAAGCACGCACACAACTCTGACCCCACTTGGGCCCCAGAAAAGTGCGAATAGCTTCGCTTTCTGTTTCTTCGCAATGTTTCCTCGTTGAAGCGCGCAAGCAAGCCTGCTGCACCCAACACAAAAACACCGCAAAAGCCTTGGTCTTCTTCGGCACCGTCCCGATTCGGGTCGACTAGGCCACGAACGATGCCTGCACACCGCCCGAAACAACCCATCACCCGCAGCAGAGGCTAACCCCGATTTCCCCCCTTCGCTATTCCGGAACATGGGAAAACTTGGTTTCTGGAGGTGCAAAGACTAAGAAAGTCGGCAGATGGACATGGGACTTTCGAGGGCCTTCTAATGCAAGCTCCAAAACCGGCGCCGCCCCTCCGTCTGGCGGTGCGAAGCTAGAGAATTAAAGAGACGTACGATATGCAGCGCTAGAAAGACCGTAAAAAGACCATCTCCCGGGCCCCCGGCAGAGCCTCTCTTTTGCAAACTCCCGGGACTCGCGCGAAATAACGAGCAGAACCGCCGATGAGCTATCTAGATTCCGATCTCGTCACCCATATCGTGTCCCACTCCGGCGACACCTGGGGCCCTCCGGGTTGGGGGATCCGCTCTGCTGGGCGTGGTCGTGCATGGAGCCCCCGTTTTCTCGTCCCCTCCTCTCTCGGCCGTGAGCCGAACAAGTCAAGCTTCGCTGTTCCCCGGCATGCTTGAGGCAGTTTTGAGTCGGGTGTATCTTTTCGAAAAGTGACGATGGATCATGGAATAGTTTAGAATGAGACACGGAGAGTAGAAAATGGCACGATGCTTGCAGTGTGGAGGTGACAGCGGGGATTATTCAGGTCCCGTCGAAAGTGGCCCCATCTGGTCCCGTTTCGGCCGGGCTTCAGACTCGGCGGGCGTTTGCGGGCTCTCTGGAAAGGAACCTCCGGAAGCCCCTTGTTCATCACATATCCTTTGAGTTGCGCTCCGGCGGCCGGGGCCCCTTCATTCTTGGTGAGTTGCCAGTCTCCCAATCTATCAATTGATTGCTTCCATGTCGACCCGGACGCAATCTTCACGATTGCTTCAATTTACCAGGAAGCCGTCATCTCCGGAGGAATTACTCCTAAACACCCATGCCCCGGACTCGATTAGAAGACACAATGTTTGGACTTTGGGCCGCGGTATCCGGTAGCAACATGACTCTCGCATGATGAGCACGACACAACGCATTCCCGCCGGCTTCCGTTGTCACGACATTACGGATACCGGAACAAGAAACCACAATCAACTGAACCACAAAAGGATGATTGAGACTCGTGAACAGTCATCCAGTGGGCGCACGCGCCCGAGTAATTCCCCGCCGTTACTTTACATGCTTTTCCAAGCTTCAGCCCACGCCAGCAGGGCGCAAATCGTAAGCTCCGCAGGCTGACGACGTACAGAAAGACCGAAGACGCACCGGAGCCGATGCGGCGATGCGGCGATGCGGCACCTCGATGGCCCAGCGACGGCATACGTGGTTGATGTTAAGCTTACGTGCAGTGCAGCCTTGGAAGCTTGACGGACAGACACTCATGCCAGGCACAGCAAAGCTTCCTCCCGTGACTTTCGCTCTCTCCGCCGCCACGCGAGAAAGGCGTCTGAAAATCGTGCCATGTCAAATACATGTTTGCCGAAGGTGGTGTGCAGCCGTCCAACCGGGATCCCTCCGCCGGCTGTGAGCGTGCGCAGGATTTCATGATGGTGGGAGATCTCAGAGGCTTCGTGACAGGATCATCGCAGTCAGCAAGGTTGGCAAGTGAACAGGTCCATTGGCTCCAGACCCTCCAGATTCTAGGCCCTTCGCGCGCTTCGCCCCGGCATCAACGGGTGCCCCGTCGTCCCATCACAACCTTGAAGCAAAGCTCTCCCAACCTATCGGGCCCGATATCACATGCCCCTCACATGCTCTTCTTAGTTACCCGCCCGGGTTCTAGACTCATCCAACCCCCGTAGGCTTCACGTCCGTAGCCGTCTCACCCGAAACACTTCGCCTCCTCCTCCGCCTCCTCCGCGAGTGTGGTGCCCCGCGAGGGAGCCAGCGGGATCTGCTCCAGATCGCTCAGCCACGCGGCCCCCACCACCCGGTCCCGGTGCCCGTCCGGCGGGAGGCTGACGGCGGCTTTGTGGGTCAGCGCCTCCGGAATCCGGCGGAGGACGTTGGACGTCACGGAGAGCCACTGCCGCTCGTAGAAGACGTCGCTGTCTAGCCAGAGGTGCACCGACTTGAGGTCTGGCGTGTCGAGTAAGCGGAGGATCTTGCTCCAGGATTCGACCCATTGCTCAAAGGTCCTGCCTTCGTAGATGTGCCGCCGGAAGGAGAGGTTGATGCGGCGGAAGGGATGGGCGGGGCTCCGGTGCCGTGTCCCGAAGAGGTTTCGAGCTCTGATGATGTCTGTGGCGAGGGCGATGTCGGTTATTGTGAATGTGAGGGATTTGTAGATCGAGGCCGCGCATTCGTGATACCTGTTCGAACTTGTTAGTCACTGAAGCATGTTGGATGGCTGCCATCATCGAGATACGATGGAGGTCTGGGCCATGGATCACTTACATCCGCTTGCACGTTAACATCATCGGCAGGAAAGCAGTCCAGGTGTCGACCTTGACGCAACGACGCCCCTTCGCGATATCTTTCCATATCTCGTTCTCTTCTCTGGCCTCCTCGCACTTCCAGTGATCGCACCATGTCGACATCTCCCGCTTGTACCACAGAGGGACCGTTCCCCGGGCATCCGGTACCATCCACATTGACTCCCAGGGCTCACCACCCTCTTGCTTCTCTTCCGGGTCTCCGGGTCGGTGGAGCAAGCAGCGGGTGTGAGCATACCCGGCCTCAGTGCGTATGATGTGCTGGCCCATCCCGGCATCGCGCCAGAGCTCCTGGTAGACCATCTCCCGTATCTCCCTGGGAAGCTTCCCAAACAACTCGCTTTGAATTTGACCATGTTCAGGCGCTTGTACGTCCTGCGCTCGTTTGCCGTCGATCCAGAAGTCCCCGAAAGAAGCGTCGCAGACGGTAGGCGAAGCAAGCGTGAACCAGGAATCACTCCCAGCGACGAGCCTCGGCTGCTCTCTGGCCCTCCAAACCCCAGTGTCAACCGAACCACGGCCCTTCTTGCCAGGATCCGTCCTGCCCGTCAGTTTCCGTACCAAACGAACCGTCTTCCTGGTCAAGGTCCGCAAGCCGAGCCGGCCGGCCCGTTCTCTTTCGTCACTCATCTCGGTAAAAAAACAACAGTCCAGGTCGCCAACAAACCAACGCAGACACCAGACAGCGAACACACCGCGCACACACCGGACAGGAAAACAGGTGCGAAAGAAACAAGAAGGGAAATCAAACGACTCTTAAAAGCGAAGCGGGCTCGCGGCGCGCCCGTGCCAGCCCAGCAAACGCAACAGGAACAGGGCATCGCACCCGCCCAACCAGATTTGCGGGCAAGCAAACGGCGAAGACAGCAATCGACCCGCGCCCACCACAGACAGGAACCCCCTTCGACCGGGGCATGGGGAGACAGGTAGGTCCAATAAACAATTCGGACCGCGGACGCCACATCCGAATCTGGGCTTGATGTTTGCTTTCCCAGACGAAACGCATTCGGGGTTGTCACCAACTTAGGATGGGAAATAAAGGGGAATTTTCATAAAAAATCATTTCATGTGACTGAGCGGGTATTATCGTGACTAAAAGATGCTATTTGACAGTCCTGACAGATGAAACAAACGCCTGCTTTCCCTACATCCCAACCTCGATCATCATACTGTGAATTGCTTGCAGCACGGCGAAGTCGAGCTGGTTTACTTCTGCTCCTGCTTCTTGCCGCCACCAAAGAGGCCGCCGACGTAGCTGCCAGCACCCTTGACGCCGTCGGTAGCCGTGCCGGCGACGGCCTTACCGCCGTCGGCGATGCCACCGGCAGCGGTGTTGACGGCGCTGGAGCCCGGGACGGCGGTCGGGACGTAGCCGCCCTCGTCATCCTTGCCTTGACGCTCGGCGCGGTTGATGCCCTCCTTGGAGGTGAGGTCGCCGATGGGCTGGAGGAGGCCGCCTTGGCCGACCTGGCCGGCTGCGAGGTTGTGGACGCCGTCTTGAAGGGTGTCGACTTGTTCGACGCCGGTCACCTTGGTCTTGCCGAGGGTGTCTGGAAGTTCACGAGTTAGCGATGTGCCACTGCGATTTGGTTTTATGAAGAGTATGAAAAAGTGCTTACCCTTGGTCGTGTAGCTAGCCTTGTTGTCCTTGGTGAACCATCGCAGGTAGAAGTCCTCGAGCCAAGGAACCCATCTCTCGTACTGCTGGTTGTATGTCTGCTTTGCCCACTCCATGTTGTCCGGTTTTGATAGAGAGACCTGGTGGAAATGTGATATTATTCGCTTGTGAATAGCAACTGAGAATCGACTGAAGTCTAGAATGGATCAACAAGCTGAACACCTCAAACGGACGAGGAACCACGAAAGAGCTCTGGCCTGATATAAACCCCTCTCTCAGGCCCAGACACACACACGCACACGCGCACACACTTCGTCAGAGTCGTCACTCGCCATCCCTCCTCGCCAACGCGTGCGTGCGTGCGTGTGGCTGATGATGCCCGTGGATACGTCATAACGGCCGTGATGGAGGCTTCGCTGCGGGATGCCATAGGCTGGCCGCGCAGTCAGGCAACCGGGGAGGATCCCAGTCGAGACTCAGAGCTGACCCCTGCACAGACATCATCAGTGCGGTGACATCAAATCCTGGAAGTTGGCAGCCACATCAAAGACCTCTCGCACGCCACGCATGGTGGTTCCAGAGTCCAATCATGACCAAAAGGTAATCTCGAGAGTCTGGGATGTCGCTTGAAAATTTGCAAGGCTTGGCTATCGACTGGGAGATCTTGGGCTACTGGCCAAAAGATAACCGTTGGGCTTGGGTTGATGCGACCAAGGCTGCGAGTGATGCGCTTCGACACGTGGGATGAAAGGGCGGGCGAAGGTGACACCCAAAAAGCTGGTCAGGATCTCGATTGCGGGTTGCGACGTCATCCCGCTGCCAGAGTGGGTCCGTGCTCGACGGGAAGTGGAGAATGGCGGGCGGCCTGTGACGCGCCTGGTGGAGAACGGTACCGGCGCCGACGTTCTGGTTGCTGAAGGCCGGGACGGCCCCGGTTTTAGGGGAATCCGGGGGGAAATCGGACGGGATTGTCTTGTGGCCTGTAGGCGCTTAGTGTCTCCTATCTGACCTGTTGAAATATGGCTGGAAAGAGAACAACAAAGCAGTACTTCCGTATCTAGGTCATATGCTCTCCGCAACCGTTCCTAAATGCAAAAGTTCGCGGAGATTGCTTCGGTGTCATATCTGACGTAAGGACCGGGGAGTTCTTCAATAATGTGCTTTGAAATGAGCTCTATAATACGTCAAAATACACTATTGTGGTGGCACCCACCCTAACTCCTCCATCGGCCACTGTATCCAGGGCTTGTAGCTCTCGTCAAGCAACGCCCAGGCTTGGGATATCAAATGCTTTGCCCATCCTTGCAACCACCACTGGCTCTCCAGTTTGCCCAAGACAATGCAAAAGTGGGCATAAATAACAACGGCCTCCTGGTTCGTCTCAGGTGTCTTCAGCAAGGGCAAAAAGTCCTCCGCGACGAAGTACTTCCAGATGAACATGTCCATAATATCCATGCCATGGCCGCCACCGTGCAGTGCGAGCGAGAGAGGGTGTCGTAATTCGTCGATGGCGTAGTTGTAGATATCTAACAGGTTCTCATCCCGGCAATTGCTGCCAATGAGCTTCCTGAGATTTTCGAGATTCTCTGGGTGTGCCGAAGTCTCGTCGCGGGCCGTGAAGAACCTTTCCGTCGCGTACCGAATGATAGGTAGCAGAGGTCCGTCGTATATCCTCGCGTTCAAGAGTTTTATGAGCGAACATGCCCCAGAGAGCAGGAAAGTCCAGTCTGGGAAGGCGGATTCCCAGACGACGGCTGATTCTTTGAGGTAGCGCCCAGATGCGAGAGCTGAAAAAAACAACTCTAAGGTCAGCTCTTGACTCTTTTCCTGCATATTAATAGGCTCTGGAACAAGTCGACTCACCGAAGAATATCGTCAACAAAGAGAAGAGAAACAGGTTCTCAGCGTTCCTTTCGTCCAAGCTGCTCATCAACCCCATTGCTTCACGGCTGGCGAGTCGATGGTACAACAATGCCCTAGCCACAAGTGCCTCCTTGCGTTCTGGCCGTTGATGGGCCAGGTGTAACGCCGATATGGACAGCAGCGTTCGCATCACGTAGTCACATTTGAGAGCCAGACGTACCACAGAAACTCTCCACATTTGGCGTACCAGCGGATCCGTCGACAATGTCATGTAGACAGCAGTGGTGAAGTTGTGTATCAGCTCCAAGTCCACGAAGTTGAGGTCTTTGTCCACCGGAGGGTCCAACAACTGCGGCGGTAATGGTATTGGCGATGATGCATTTTGTTGTAGCGAAATGTGCATGCCAAATGCTGGAAAAGGCGATGATATTGGATGGCTCTTTAGGAAGTCGCATGTTACCAGATGCCTAACGCAGTTCTGACATGCTGGCTTCAGCTCATCGCACTGGATGGTGTGACAGGTCAGTATGCTAGGGCTATATGCATGTTGTTATGGACTGAGCTGTCGAACTGTACAAGAGGACCAGGTGTTTTCGGAGAGAATAGGGGACCAGAGGCAGAGCCACACAGCAGGGATGTACACAAAACTGAGTTGGGACGAACCTTTATCTTCCGCTGCTTGCATGTCTTACAACCCAGCTTGGACTTGCGGTGCGGCCTCTTTGAAATCTTCAAATTGCTGCTATCCGCGATGATCTCCATGCCGCAGGCGGGTTTGGCCCCCGATCATTCGCCCGGGGTGTGAACGGCACCAGATCGGACTCGTGCGTCGCAAGGGTTTCAAAGTTTCAAAGTATTCGTACTGGCTGTCGGTACTGACCCGGGACAGCGGATCGATCTCGGGGCTGCGATCCTCCGTGCTTTCAAATGCCGGCACAGACAACCGAGTGCATCATCAGTAGCAGCCTTGATGTTTGATTGAGAGGGAGTCAACGTCGCACTTTTTTGAAGGGCGGTGATGGGTCGTGGGCACGACGCGGAATCCACGGGCGGCGATCCGTAAATAGACGGGAGGGTCTAGTTACTCCGCACCGCTCGGAGCGCTCGTATCGTTCGGTTCGTGACTTGCGTTTCGGACGCTAAGCTCAATCTGGAATAAGAGTGGTTCAACCGAACCAGGAGCTTCGCTTGTAAGTCAACAATATTGGATCGGAAACTCCGAGATACCTTTGAGGTCTCGATGCTTTATGTTTCGTGAATAGAGAGTAAGTGTCCCGTCACTTATCCAAGAGAAGACAAGGCTTTAAGCTTGGTGCGATGGATTTGGTGCGGCAATCGGCCATTTTAAAAAACCCAATGATGCGTGACTTGAACAACCCCGCCGAGTGGCCCGAATAGTTTCGCCGAGCGAGCGAGCCGAGTGCATCGCTTTTTAACCAAATGTGCGAATGTGAAATATGATTTGCGTATCCTGATTCATTGGGAAGGCGGCTACTTGGACCGAAGTCAGACATTCCACCGCGCTGAGCTACCACGCGGCTACGTTGGCCATCCATGTTGCGAATGAAACTCACGCAACCTTGGAGATTTTGAAGCCTCCAGGAACTCTCTTCTGAAACACCTGCTCTGGATCGTACTTAGCCGCAACTTCCTTGAGCAACTTGATATTCTCAGGGCCATAAGTGCTCAGCGGATCTTGGTCACTGTCCGCGTAGCCCAGGTACTCCCACTCCACGTCGATACCTTCTGCGACACTGTAGTCCTTCAGCTCTTTTCGCAAAGCGACAAGTTGCCGACGGGCCTCTTTCTCAGCGTCTGCAGAGCGAACCATATGCTGCATCTGGAAGAGAATTGCATTGCACTTCTCCCGATCCATACCGATGACATTACCGCCTTTCTCGACCGAGTGACGGAAGAGCAAAGCTGGCATGGCTTGGAAGGTAATGTAGTTGAGAAAATCAGCGTGTTGGGTGTTCTTCCAGTTCTCGATGAATTTGCTTTGGGCTTCGACAGCGCGACGTATGAAACGCGCATCGTTCTTGCCCGTCAAAGTCAACCAGACCTGGCGGTACCCAGTCGGTTCCTCGAGTTCGACCGTCATATTCAGGTGACTATCGTGGCGGAGCGTGTTCATGGTTTGAGGTTGGATGTTCCGGAAATCGTCGTAAGCCCGGACCCACTCGGAATTTGCGGTGTCATGGACAGCAGTTGACACGACGGTGCCGGCTGATGGTGAGTAAGCCCAGAATGTGACAGCCGAGCCCTTGGTGTAGTTGGGAATGTTGTCAACCCACTTCACATAGGCGGCGATGTGTTGCTCTGTCGTGCTGAGAGGGTAAACAATCTGACCGCCCCAGATCTCTACAACATCAACAGTCTGCATGTCGATGCGGGTGACCATGCCAAAGTTGTTCGATCCTCCTTTGAGGGCCTTGTGCAGATCAGAGTTGGTCTCCCTGTTGGCATTGACGATCTTGCCGCTGGCCAGGACGACTTCGAAATTCACGACATTGTCGCAGCCGAGACCGACCTCGGCGCTGAAGAAGTTGTTGCCGCCACTGGTGAGGAAACCGGCAACACCAACGGTCGAGGTGCGACCCCCTGGAGCAGTCACCCCGTATGGTTCGAGCGAGGAGTAGACGTCGCGCCAGAGAGCACCGGCACCAATACTCGCGATCTTCAGATCTGGTGAGTATTGTACCTCCTTGATTAGGCCCATATCAATGGTGACGCCATCGGCAACTTGACAATCAGCAAATTTGTGCCATATTCGGGAACTGGCCGTAAGGATTCAACCTACTGTTGGAGGCCCCAGCCCACGTTGCATGACCACCGCCGCGGATAGCCCAGCTACAGCCCATTGACTTCAACTTCGTGACCGTCAGAGAGACCTCTGCGGCTGATACTGGTTGGACGATGAAACCAGGGCTCAGCTGGGCCGAAACAGAGAAGTAGGACTCATCACGAGCTTTGTAAGCCGCTGTGCCTTGCCGGAGGACCTTTAGTCCGGCGGACTCAAGAGCGTCGCCCTCAAACCCGAGGTATTAGTAGAAGAAGATGAGACGGAAACAAGGTGTCGTCCATACTTACAAACGAGGTTAGCATGGCATGGTTCGTTGCACATGTAATGAACGCCATTGACAGTACAGTGCTCGAGAACAGTCACAGAACTATGATGGTTGATATGAAATGGAGTTGCAGGATAGTCAGAGTCGTGCTTGGGAGTTTGGTAATACGTATGTTGAATGGTAAGATGCAGAGACAAATGCGCGCAAATCGCGGGGCTTATCCTTCTCCTGCGCGGGTCTTTTGGTTGTCGCCGAGACGCACTAACTCCGCTAATATCTGATGCTGACAACAAGTAAGTTCAAAGTAGACGCATGTCTATGGGGACTTTGTAGTGCCCAGCCTGCAGGTGTTGGTGCAAGGTTACACGGCAGAGTGCTGTGCGGGCAGGCTGGCGAATCAAAGACAATTCCAGTTGGCATTCTGCGGTTCCACCCATGAATTGAGCCAAAGAGTTCATGATCAGCATCTAACTCATCGAATTCGGGTACCCTCCCCGAACGATTGAAATCTCTACCCTTGTATGCCTCTTTACGATCCTTCAGCCCCAGAGCTGCTGCCGGTGCGCGGTGTAGATGTGCGGGTCTCCGTGGACGATGGGGCAACTGATCGACATACGAAAGTTGGATAGTTTCCTGAAGTGATACATCAAGTACTTCAAACGGTAACACCTACGCACCCCCCGAAAGAAAAAAAGGCCATGATAAAATAACGGACGCTGCACCATACGGTGCTTGGCTAGATCTTAGACAGAACCTTCTGGTGTCTCCCAGTCAAAGACTCCAAGTCGTCGAGGTCTATGTAGCTCTCGTTTAATTGCTCGAGATCAGTTACTCCCAACAGTCTCATGGTGGTCTGTATCTCATCGCTCAAGACTAAGGCAACAAGTCAGCAACATGATACGCCTGTCTCGCTGTTTATTTACTCACTCGATATGGCCTTGAGCACACCTTCCGTGCCATAGGCACTAAGCGCGTACATGAACCCGCGCCCGATACCCACCGCTCGGGCTCCCAAGCAGAGGGCCTTAACTACATCTGTGCCTCTCATTACGCCGCCGTCAACGTAAATGTCGAAGGATTTGAACAACTCAGGACAACGAAGTCGAATATCACGCAGAACTCTGACAGAGCTCGGTGCGTGGTCGAGCTGCCTCCCGCCGTGGTTGCTCAGGTAGATACCATCAACTCCGTACTTCGTTGCCTCGAGCGCATCTTCCCACGTTTGGATGCCTTTCAAGATGATCGGTCTGTCGCCCCAGAGCCCTCGAATCCAAGGAATGTCACCCCACTCAAAGGAAGAGCAGTGGTGGCCACGGAGTGTCTCTGCCTCTTCTCCTGGGAATGGAGGGTGTGTCGTGCTGTCCTGTGCGACGACGCCTGCCTCGTAATCCAGTAAGGCCTTGAAGCGATCATCCACATCCCGCTTCCCAATTACCGGGGCATCAACCGTGACAGCCAAAGCGTCGAAGCCGAGCTCCTTTGCCTTCAAGATGAGTCCTTCGGCGTCTTTCTTCACCTTGGGCACATAGAGCTGGAACACCATCCCGCCACCACGACCGCCCGTCTCCGCCTGAAAGCACTCCGTCAAGTCTTTTGGTGCCACGGATGAATAAGTGCTAACACATTGTGGGATTCCCATACGTGCTGCTCCTCGAGTCAGACACTTCTCGCCGTCAACGTGACCCAGGCGAGCTGCGGCGGCGGGAGCTATAAAGACAGGCAGACTACTCTGTAAACCCATAATTCGACAACTCATTGAGACCCTTGAGACATTACGAAGAACGCGAGGTCGGAAAGAGACGAGAGACCAATCGGATTGGTTACGGAGTAAGGACGTATGTGATTCAGCGCCACTGGTGTAATACGCTTTTGCTTTTGGCGTAAGGGTGAGAGCGGCAGCTTGGGCAATATCAGAGAGAGACTGGCAAGCTGAAAGTGGCAGCACCGTTGCTGAGCCTTCTGTTACAAGGCTTTGACTTTGGTAGGGATCCTGAGACTTCTTCCTTTCAGCACTCGGTGACCGAATTACAGGACCAAGCCTCTTATCTGATGATGGATCAGTCCACAGTTTCTTAAAAACCAATGAGTGAAGAACGTAGATAACCTCTTGGTAGATGCGTCTCAATCGTGCCTTCAGCATGTATCGGCTCATATTCTTCAGTTGCATCCTTGAACTTGGTCAACAAGCTGTCATCTCTTCGTTCAACACACATACCTTCCCTGCATAGCGCAGAATCACACCAGCTCCCCCTGGATGCTCATCCAAGAAGTCCGTCACGTCATAAACGTGACCAGAAACAATGATCCAGCATGAGTTCCTAGAATTATGCGTTGCTACCTCGTCGATTGACAACATCTTGACTGCCTGGACAAGGTGAGGTGAAGACCAGGCGATGGCGACCGTGTCAACGAACTGTATAGAAAACCAGCTATCGAACTATTTAGATAACAGCAATCGTCGGATTTGATTACTCAATTCGCTTGTTGTTATCGCATATGTGCAGATACTGCAAATGATGCAAGGTGGGGTGGGAAGCACGAGCGTTACCGAAGCCTCGGTTGTATTTTCCGGCAACCTACCCATACGCCGATTTGAGACGCCTACCGCAAATTTATGCAAATCCTGCAAATCCTACTTCACTATTGCCTTAAGAAATGGTCGGGTGAGAAGAGACCTGAAACTACGGTATCGACACATTGCTACTGCGCAAGAATGTGGCATTTATAGTGTTAATTGGATAACTTCATACTTGTATGGCTATTTCTTGGGAACATAGAGTGTCTGCGAGTTGCAGTAACCGATGATTCCCGCGAGTCCCCCCTCAACCCCGAAACCTGACTCTTTGTGGCCTCCAAACGGTGCACTGGAACCGAGATCCATATGATTGTTGATCCAAACACTTCCTGCCTCCAGACGTCTGGCTACCTTCGCTCCGTGGTCAAGATCTTGTGTCCACACAGATGCCCCAAGACCAAGCTTGCTGTCATTGGCTCGCTGAATGACATCTTCCTCGTCCGACCAGGTGGGAAGCGGAATAATGGGTCCTGTATAGCTTAGAAAGACGTCGGATGTGGGTTGAGGACTAAAAGACTCACCAAAAGGCTCTTGAGTGACCCCGGGTGCATCATCAGGCGGGTTGTCCACCACGACGGGGGCAACGAAATATCCCTTGCCAGTCGCGGCAGATGATGCGTTACCGGAGACTATCTTGAAGTTTGCCGATCTTACTTCCGATACCATGTTTTGGATCTTCTTGAACTGTGTTTCGTTTTGGATAGGTCCCAGAAGAGCGCCTTCAGCAAAGCCGTCACTAGGCTTGGAGGACTCGACCACCGCGCTGAAGGCTTGGAGAAACTGAGGGTAGATATCCGTATGAACATAAATACGTTTGATCGTTAGACAGACCTAAAAGATCCTTAGCACAAACACATCTATCACTAGATGCCCTCCTCTCACCTGAGACGTGTTGAAGAGACATGTTTGGGCAATCTGAGTGAAATTAGCTTCAATATTGGTTGAATCAGAGCAAATGGCTTTAAAATACTCACTGCTGTGGCGGTCGACGCGACGTCAACGTCTGGGAAAACAATGGCAGCGTCATTTCCGCCTCTAAGCGTCATATAAGTTCACCGAAGAATGCTTTGCAAGATGAGTGGTCAGTGTGAACTCACAACTCAAGAGTGACACGTTTCAAGCCTCTGCTGCAACTTTCCATAACCTTCCTACCAGTCTCAGTCGAGCCTGTGAAACTGATTTTGTCAATGCCAGGATGTGCTGTCAGCCATGGACCGAGCCTATCGTCGCCACTGAGGCATTGGACTACCCCAGGCGGTAAATATCGCTGAGCGAGCTCGCAAAGCTTCAGACCACAATAAGGAGTGAAAGGTCTTGAACAAATTTAGTGGATTGTATGAATATTGCGTGCGAGCTTTTCAAAAGAGTGACCCACGATGGCTTCAGTACGAAGGCATTACCGGCTACCAGGGCAGCTCCGAGCTTGGTACAGGCTATGAAACCGAATGTGAGCCAAATTTTGCCTTTGAGCGAGTGAGTCGAAGAAGCTTACCTAGATTGATGGGAACTAGGCAATCATCTGTGTTAGTAATCCCGAACCTATTCCATGGGAAGCCCACGTGGAGTAAACATACAGTTCCAAGGCACAATAGCACATACGACCCCTAAAGGCGTATATCTGGTTACGATTTGACGTTTTTCGGTATCTTCAACCACGGTCTCTGGCAGTGAAATCTTGGCGGTAGCCGCAAGACGATCAACAGAAGCAGATACCTCCATTTGCGCACCCCACATCTGAATGCACTTTGCCAATAAATGATGATCAGAAGACGCGCTTTAGCCAATCTTACAGGTCTGCCCTGCTCCTTGACAAGCATCGTGGCGAAATCCTGTAAGTGCTCGCCAAGTGAAGCTGCGAATGCAGCCACGGCCTTCCTGCGATCCTCTTCCGGCACGAGACGCCATGTCCCAAACGCCTTTCTCGCTGCCTTAACTGCTCGATCTACATCTTCAGGCCGTGAGATGGGGACTTCGGGATTAGCTTCAAGAGTGGACGGGTTAATGCCATGTCGAGTCTCCGTGGTGGTAGTTGAAGCCCCGTCGATGACGTTACAAAACGTCGAAAATGAGAGAGTTGAGTCAGTTCCGTTCATGATGATAGTCTTGTGGGATACGTTGAATGACTTGCGCTGTTTCTTGGGAGTATCTTCGTGACCTTGTAAATAATTATCACAGGCCAGTTTGAGCCAGCTTAGATTTCATTCACATCATATGGAGAATCCTAAAATCTGATAAAGCGCTGATCATGGCTCGGCTTCTATTTCCCGCCCTCCAAATCATCTCATGTGTTTTCCTTCCGTCTATGAACATCCGTGGAGAAACTAGCTGTAGAATGGGTACTCATTGCCGGACCACAGGCAGTCGATGTCTCTTTCTTCCCTTCTAACTTTTTTCTTCGCAGTTTGCCGCCTGGAGGCGCACCTTGTTGACTGCCGTATGACAGTCGATGTCTTTACATCATGTAATCGTCATTTCGCGCTTTGAGTTTCAGGATTTGAGATTCGTCGTCGTCCTTCTTGGTGACCTAGTAATACAGCCTGGCCCAAGGGCGAGCGTTGCCCAAACCTACCCCTGAGAATTCACAGTGACTGCGTCAAAATAAGAATGACAGTGATATTTCATTGTCATCTTGGTGGAGTGGAGCCGGGAGTGGATGCATCATGCGGGGGAGCTTTGTTGGTGCATGGCAACGCTCGACAGCGTACAGTGCACACGCACTGCCCTGGGGAATGGATGCAACTTTTGGGAGCTTGGGGCTCCTGAATGCGCCTCGGTGTATCAGGCGCACGGTTGAAATGTTCTATCAAATCAGTCTCGGCGAACCGCGAGCCCTTTTCCGGAGACCGTGGAACACTTGTGTGCCAATATTCAATCTAGCAATCTGCAAGTGACATGTCCAGCGAAAAAAACCATTAAAGTCTATAATTATTCGTCAATGTTCATGTCTATGATGAGACGCCAGAAGGCTATTCCCTAACTCGGTTGTCTCGACTTTGGATGCCAAACCTTATTCGACTAAACGGGATCGAGGTCATCGACCAGGCACTTAATCTCGTAAAAGCAAGCACTCACAGCACCGCTCGTTATTGAAACCAACGCCATGGTATTTGACCCTAGCACGAATGGAAACGCCTCCCGACATGGTGATGTACAAGACGATCAGCCCGGGGGAAAGTACGGATACCGGCTAGGACATAGGCTTGGAGAGTACCAAATCCCCGACGTCGTCCTCAACTCTCCAAATCAGAAAATCAAAGTCATCACGATTGGAGCCGGGATTAGTGGCATACTCATGTCATACCTGATACAGAAACACGGCGAAAACATCCAACATGTAGTTTATGAGAAGAACGGTGATATCGGAGGAACCTGGCTTGAGGTTCGTCTTCTTGTCGCAACTCAACTAGACGACGCTGACGATCTCATAGAACAGATACCCGGGTTGTGCGTGCGATGTACCTTCCCATGCGTATGCCTTTGCTTTCGCCTTGTATCCCGACTGGCCAAAGTACTTAAGTCCATCCGAGGACATCTTCCGCTACCTCGACCGCGTTGTTGAGTGCTTTGGACTTCGAAAGCAGATGGTCTTCAACTCAACAGTAATAAGCTGCGATTGGAACGAAGACGAGTCGCAGTGGCACATCCGAATCAAGAATTCAGAAACCGGGGAGATTCGCGAAGATGTAGCCAACATTGTGATCGGCGCAAACGGAATTCTCAACTCATGGAAGTTTCCCGAAGAGGTCGATGGTCTGCATTCATTCGAAGGGCGACTGATACATACCGCACGTTGGCCGACCGACTTTGGCGAGGAGCAATGGAAAGGTCGCCGGGTGGCAGTCATTGGGTCTGGAGCGACGAGCATGCAGGTTGTTCCTACAATGCAACCGCATGTCGAAAAGATGGACATCTTTGTCAGGACGCCGGTATGGTTCGCGGAGTTTGCAGATCACAGTGGCGACAACTTCGACTGTAGGCGTTGCTCCATTTGACTGAAACCTCAGCTTGCTAAAGACGTTATCCCAGACACTACAAACGAGCGCGAGTCCATGAGGAGCGACACCAAAGCTCTTGTTCACAAAGCCAAGTTTATCGAAGACAAATTGAATACTGCGGCTGGATTACGCGCGTTCATGGTCCACAGCGCCGAGGCACGCATGATTCGCGAGCACTTCACAGACCGCATGCGCAAGTTCATCCACAGAGACGACATTTTTGAACAACTACTTCCCAACTTCGCTGTCGGCTGCCGAAGACTTACGCCTGGTAATCCATACATGCGCGCAGTCCAAAAAGAGAACGTGGTGTTGCATAGGGGTGCAGTAACAAAAGTCACCCCATCCACCATCATTGCATCCAATGGCGACGAGGTCGAGGTTGACACCATCATCTGCGCTACCGGCTTCGACGCCAGTTTCCGACCGCCTTTCTCAGTCGTCGGACGCAACGGAATTAGCCTACAGGAGAAATGGAAGAAAGTCCCTGAAGGATATCTCAGCGTGGGTGTGCCTGATATACCCAACTACTTCACGGTCGTGGGGCCGTCATTCCCCATCGCCAACGGAAGTGTTATGGGACCTCTCCAGGCTGTAGGGCGGTACATCCTGAAAGTCATACAGAAGATGCAGCGAGAGAACATTGCCTCTATGGTTCCAAAGCAGTCCGTCACAGACCAGTTCAATGAGCATGCGCAGGCCTGGATGGTCGGGACCGCATGGGCGGACTCTGGGTGTCGATCGTGGTACAAGGACAACAACACAGGGCGCGTCAATGCGATCTGGCCTGGTAGCAGCCTGCACTTTTGCGAACTGATCGCAGAGCCGAGGTACGAGGACTTCGAGATCAAGTACTCGAATAAGCACAATATGTGGGAATACTTGGGCCTAGGCTTTACAAAGAACATGATGGCGGAGAACGGCGATCTCAGCCCTTACATGGCGTTAGATGCTATCGACAGGGCGTTTGTTGGATATGAGCCGGACAAGGATGCCGAGGACGCAAGAGTAATGAGGATGGCAGACATGGTTCACGATGGACCAAAGAAGAAGGGGAATGGTGAAGGCGCAACGGCGAAGAGGATGCCATTTTCGAACGGATCAATTTGAGCGATTCATTGGTGAAAGAGTATGGAATGTGTAAGCAGACGGGCTGGTATCAGAAAGCAGTCTTGGGCGCCCGGCTTGCTCTTCGGGGATGGAAATGCTGGTCGCTATAACTCTACTACATCGTCTAATGAAATTGAGGAGGAGGAAACCATCTCATACTGAGAAACATCTACACTATAGTCAGTAAGTTTGAATGATAAATACGTCGGCATTTGGAAGTTTGACATACCAAGCGAGCAATCGATATGTGGGTATTTTCTGGCAAAGTCGTTGCTAAGCTTCCAGTTGGATGGCTGGTCAATTCCAAAGGCTGCTAAGGCATCCGCAACCATCATTTCTGGACCATACGGGGCGCTTCTGCTGGCAAGGCCCTCGTCAGATGGCCTGAGATGCGTTGTAGTCGATCTAGGAGACTGGGCCTGTCCCATCCTGCAGTCCATTTCAGCTGCGAGAGCTTCTTGGACCAGGGCAAAGCCGGTGTATGTCATGCCGCCGGCAGGATTGACGGGCACTTTCAAGTATATCCATTCACGATTATGCAACATGGAATTGCTGCCATCGGCCCGACCACCGCCGACACGAGGAAGAATGTGGTTGAAAAACACATCGTGAATGTTGACAGATACGCGCTTCCCAGGCAACTCAACGACGGTGTTCAAGACAATATCCCTGCTCATGGCGTCAAGATCAAGTTTGGACGAGTACAGGATCATCTGATCGCGGATGGATGGCCAGTTGATGAAGTCGATGACTACTGGGTGGAAGGGAGTGGCGGATTGGAGTGGTGTGGGTCGGAAAGGGACGGGAATTTGCAGTCTGTCTTCGACGGAGTTTGAGATTCGCCAGCGCATGACGGATTCCATGTACTTGGAGAAGTACTGAGGCTCTGGTCGTTAGCAATCAAGAATAGCTGGTGCCAAGGCAGTGAGTGAAGACACGTACAACGCCGTAGATGTATGGTTCCAGGCCTGCAAGAGCGCCTATGACTTCAACAGCAATTGAAGCAAGCTTGGTCACCAAGCGTGCTTGGTTGGCCATGACGAGTGGATGGTCCATCTGATCCTGAGACGTGCTGACTGATTTGGACATGACATGGTTTGCGGCCAGTTTGACTTGGTCCGCGAATAGGCTTGAGTTGTTGATGATAGCTGTCATCTCGTTACCCGAGGGCTGGAGGTGTTGGAAGGACATCATGTCGGAAGGTAGGGACATCATGGTTGGCATCGCATTTGAATCAAACAGTCCGAAAG
The DNA here is from genome assembly GCF_026319265.1 of Colletotrichum chrysophilum. Classification (NCBI taxonomy): domain Eukaryota; kingdom Fungi; phylum Ascomycota; class Sordariomycetes; order Glomerellales; family Glomerellaceae; genus Colletotrichum; species Colletotrichum chrysophilum. The sequence goes on along the minus strand of NW_026517359.1, from coordinate 206,411 downwards.
GGAAACGTAGGTTCGGCGAGGCACAAGGAGAGCTCCAGCTGGGCATGGAAGTGGTAAGACTTGGCATCATTGTCAGATCCGCCGGCAAGAAAGCGGAAGGTGATTGCAAGATACTGCGGTTATCATGCAATGACTGGGCCACGTAGCTGGTGTCTGCATGTTCTGGAGCTGACTGCAGCCCCATAGCGGCTCCTCCCGAGCTCGCATCCGGAGCCCCGAGATTAGACGCAGAAAGATCGGCAACATCGGCCGCGGGGGCAGGACCCGGCCCCCTTGGCGGGACCGCGATCGTTGACGAACGCTCTTCTTCACTCCTCTCTAACATAGGAGCTTCTTTCTCACTCGTTGAATCCAAGGATGACTTGCTTAGCGTTGAGAATATAGGATCATCTACTTTGTGTCTTAGTTGCTGGCTTGCTGTGCCTTAAAGCCTAACATGGGAGTTCAGGATAGGCGCACTCACCAGCGGCTGCCGTGGCAAGGTTTCCAACACTCAAAAGCTTTTGACGAAGGCGGAACAACGCGTCTTCCACCTGCTGCTTTTCCTCCGCGAGCTTGAGGTGGGCCTTGACCAGTTCATCGTACTTCGTTTGTTCCGTAGCATCTTCATTTGGAGTCTTCAAAGCTGCGACCAAAGTTTCCATCTGGCGGATGTACGCAGACTGCTTTTCTCTCGCACATTGCTGAGAGATCCTGTTCTGCGTACGTTTTTTCTCAGCCGCTGACTCCGACTTGCCCTGAGAGGCTGCTGCTCGTTTCCGCGAGCGGGGCCCGTCCTGGCCCCTTGAACCGTTGTTGGAATCAGTTTCCATCATGCGGCCGCCGCACTCTTGAGAACGTGTCACGATCTGCGCTCAAGATATTGCCGTATTCGAGAGGTACGGTGTAGATATGGCAGTTGAGGTCAATCAACGTCACCGACGCGAGCTGAGGAAGACGAAGTCCTCGCAGGCACAGACCTGCTTGTTTACCAAGCCCCTGGGCGGGGGTTTCGGTCGCTAAGGCTGCTGGCTTCTCACCGAATGAACAAGGGTATGTGGCTGGCTGGCTCACCGAGTTTACCTGAAGGTAAGGGACGAAAATGTGCCCGGAAAATGCAGCCGGAGGAGCCATGTCCGTGCTGTCTCCTGTGGGTTGCTTATGCCGCTGCAACCAACCAACAGCAAACCACCTATTGCTAAGGTCTTCATACGCTTTGACATTCCACACCCTCCTTCAGCCGTCCAAAACAAGAGTGAGCCTTGATAAATTTGGATGCTTCGCGTTCGCACTGTGAGATCTTCTGCAACCCCTAATGCACTCCACAAGACAGGGGATGTTTAGCTCCTCTCTTCCCCGCACAAGCCCGATGCCGCTTGGGAAGGCCTGCATATGGGAGACCAGGTGCTGGAAAGATGAGAAAAGATGTTTATACTTGCCGGCGAGGGCGTTTTCAGATTTCCGCATCACAATCCATCTTCCGGCGCGCTTGTTTGACATACTGTTTCCGCACTGCAGCATTCATTTGTTACCCTGCTGAACGAGAACGTTTGTCTGGCCGGTATCATGCCTCCGAGCTCTCAAGGCCCGGCCGGGAGCCCCACTGCTACGCGGCGCGTGTCCAAACCTTCGGCACGCAGCCAGCCCCGGGCGTCCATGGCATGCCTTGGATGCCGGCAAAAGAAAACAAAGGTATTTCAACTTTCTTCCTAAGCCATGACAAGACTGACGGAGATCCAAGTGCGATGTTCAGAATCTGGAGCCAGGAACAGGCTGTACAGCCTGCCGAAACGCGAATATTGAGTGCATGACTACGCCTAATGGCGACAGAAGAAAGTCAGACAGCAGAACTCCCTTTCTTTAACTTCGACATTGTGTGAAGTTTTGTAATCAACGCATGCTGATATTTGAACTGAGCCTATCTGCAGGCATGGCTCGCGAGAGTACATCGTTGCTCTGCAAGGAAGACTGGAATTCCTCGAAGCACTCATCAGGTAAGGTCTTCACTTCTGGCGTGTTTTATTGACGACCACTAATCACCATATTTAGTCAGAGTGGCATCAAAAACCTCCAAAATACAACAAGGACTCAAGATCCTCAATCGGCTCTATGCTCGCCACCGGATACATCGTCCTTGGATTATCCACACGCCGAGCCGATGGATAAGGATAGTTCGGTGAGAGATGTTAGTGGCGACGAAGACTCGGAGTGAGTCTCTCAAATGAATTTCTCATCCAATGGCTGCCCTGTTCTATGTTGCGATCAACAATCCAATGCCCTTGGCACGTTCACAGCTAAGAGATTGCAGCCAGCGTACACCAATATCACACCACGAAGTTCACGAAGACGACGATGAGGATCGGCGTGAGTCTCCATCGGATCTATTCAATGCGGACGAGACAGAGAATATAGACCCGCAGTTGGGAAACTCGATCGAGTTAGGTTCCCCGGTCCCTCTCGATGCCCATACAGCAGCCAACCCACCCCTGCCTGAGACCATTTCTCAACGGCATCAAGAGCCTAGTATTGAGGAAGTCACGCAGAATTTGGATGCAGATTCAAGCCCTGGGCAGGTGAGATATTATGGTCCGACCACTCAACTACATATCCAATCTCTCCCGGCAAACAACGTGGGAGACGGCCCCATTCACGCAGATACTGGCCCCATGTCGAGCTTCTCCGTAGACATGGACTCTTTACAACTGAGGGACATGTTGCTCAAGTCATACTGGAGCTTTTCTTCTCGTTCAGTCCCTGTTGTTGACGAGTCACTTTTCATGGCCCATCGTGCATCCGGACAACGCTCCCAATACTTTTCTCCATTTCTAGAAGCTGCTATGCTAGCATGTGCAACTCGGATCAGGACATCAAGCTCCGTGAGGAAGCTGGGTCGTGCGTATGCCGACCTGGCGAAGAAGGATATTGTCTTTGAGTTAGAGAGACCCACCATCGCGACTTTGCAAGGGTTCCTGCTGCTGAGCGACTTTGAAGCCACATCTGCTAGAGATAGAATTGGATGGACATACAATGGTACGTTTGCGTCCTGGGATATTTGATCTGAAGCTAAGAAAGCACCGCAGGCATTGCGTGCCGGCTGATATTCGACCTTGGCCTTCATGAAGATTGCTCTCGATTGATCAGACACGGCATACTCGTCCAGGCAGATGCAGACTTGAGAGTCTCCTTGTTCCTGTCAGCCTTTGTTTATGACAGGCTGTGGGCGCTTTACCTTGGTCGTCCCAGCTGCGTCCCAATGAACTGCCTTGAACAACGACGACCTCAAGTTGCGTCGGCCAAATCAACAGGCCCACTTGAGCATTGGGTCGCTCTCTGCAAGTACATATCAGAGGTTACAGAGAAGCTCAATGGCTTTGGCCCACCGCTGGACCACACCTGCGTCGACAGCCTCCTGGACCTCAGTGCGCGGATCTCGGCGGCCCACCACAGATTACCGCCGGGTATTTCATCGAAGCAAACCTCCGAGCTCTGTGTCACATCATACGGACTCAACATACAGTATCACGGCATCCAAATTGTTCTCCACCGAACGCTTGTCAAAGTCCTTTTACAACACGATTCCAGCAAAGCCAACGGTGTCGACCACGACGACCAGATCAAAAACTTTCGCCGAATACTGTACGATAATGCCGTATGCATCTGCCGGCTTCTTCTGACTTATCGCGAGATGTTCGGTGTTGAGAATTTCATCACCGTCATGTTGGACAATTTGTACATTGCGGCAAGCACGCTGGTCTCCCACATATTGCAGCCACCTATTATGGGTGAGCAGGACGGTAGCTATTGCGAGGCCTCTCGGCTGCTTGGCTTTCTGACTGAGACGATGAGAGACCTCCCGAAGTATTATCCCGTTGTTGAAAAGATGCGCCAAACACTCTCCAGGATCACTGAGAACACAATACTGGCCGGTTCCTTTGGATCAATGAACTTGAGCAATGGAACTCAGAACCTGGACAGTCACAGCGTCATGGCCAACACGGTGGCTCAGCCCGTATCCGGATCATGGGGATCAATGGGGGCGTTAGTACATGATGACTTCCTTCTCGGCCAGGGAAACTTGTTGGGTGATGGATTCAGCCCGGACCCAAGGCTTACTGATAATCTCTGGTTTCCTGATGTGACTGGAGGGCTTCTACAATGAGCCTTAATAGCAATCAAGAGATCGATTCCATGGAACAAAATATTCCGAATCAGCTCCCGAAGAGAAATCATTCAATGTTCTATGTGGTTTCCTTTTCCTATCCCAACGTGGAAAGACGACAACCTATAACAGCACATATCTGTCCGATAGCAATTACTCACCGTCTCTAGTGAAGTCCTTTCATAACGAAGCCACGGTATGAGGAGCGGTGACCATGGATGCCCTATTTAAGTCTGATTTAACCCGACTGACCATGCTCATCGCATCTGTGGAGACAACGAGAAAGTTAAAACCCTCCATTGCCCGCTTCCTCGCAACCTTCTCATCCAACGCCAGACTTCCAATAACGATACTTCGCTTTTTTGTCGCCCCGATTATCTTTTGCAGAGCTGCCTTGTAGACTGGCTCTTCTCCATCTGCTCCCGAAAGGCCCAGTCAAAGTCGGAGGTCGACAGGGCCAATGAAAACGCCAGAGACACCGTCAATGGAGATGATATTTTCGACATTTTCAACACCCTCAGCAGATTCAATGATGGGCAAAATTGCTATTTTGCCCTCCGATGCCCGTTGAAAATACTCTCCCACGCCGCCGCCTGGACCATTAGGGAGACCCCAAGGCGCGCTGCTTGGTCCGAAGCTCCGTCTACCGCGAGGGGGATACAAGGCGTGTTGGGCAATCGCCCTCATCTCCGCCGCATTGTTCACCATTGGCACAATGATACCCGCTGCACCGCTGTCGAGAGCCCACTTGATCCATTCGACTCCCTGTGATGGAACTCTGACGAGTGGGAAGCATGAGCCTCTCGACGAAGCAGCAACTCCATGAACCATGGCAATCATCTGTTCTGGTCCGAGAGGGGAGTGCTCCATATCGATGAATGCAAAGTCACATCCTACTTGACTGACAAGTTGAGCAACCGTCAACGAAGGTATAGTAAGAGCAACACCTAGAGCAGGCCCGGTCTTTTTGACCACTGCACGTATGAAGTCTTCAGGGCCCGTGCTGTTGCACTGAGCGGTCTGGCGGGGACTTTTGTTGTCGTTCTGTTCATTGTGATACATGTTTGCATGAAGAAGAATGCCTTGCTCTTTGAAAAGAATCGATTGAAATGAACATAATCTAAATAATAGCTGATAGGCGAGCGTCGGCGGCGGAACTAACTCCAGGGCCACGGGTGCACCCGTGTCGGCAAACCATGTCCGCATGAGGTCGGGGTTCACGGGTAAAGGCCGTTCCTACTTCCCGTCTGTTGTGATACGAATAACAACTGAAAACAAGTTTCCGCGCATACATATTCTTGCGCGGCAGATAGCTAGCGTTTTAGAACCTTATTTCGAAAGCCCAGCTTGCCAGCTACAGCCCACACCGTTCTCTCCCCACCCGGAGTTCCCACCATCCTTGACAGTCGTTCGCCTCATGTCCCGTCGGTGTTTGCCTCCATAGCTCCCCGTAGCCGTGGCGCGATGCAAGACCGCGCGGTTGTCCCACATGACGAGATCGCCGTCGTTCTCCCATGACACAGTCAGCATGTACTTCGGCTGAGAAACCCAAGCTAGAAGCTCGTCGAGAAGTGGCTTGCTCTCTTCCATCGTCATCTCGTCGAAATGATGGGCATAGGTTGTGACGTAGAGATTCTTGCGCCCTGAATCCTCATGCAGTTGCACGAGGCGGTGTCGTGACATTGGCATGTCCAGTGGCTCGACATCTTTGAAAATGTCGGGAGCTGCCAACTTGCGGTTGTGCATGAGAGAATTGTTGGTTATCAAATCATCAATCTTGGCTCGTAGCTGCTCGGGCATATCTTCGTAGGCAGTTCGCGAGTCCAAATACTGCGTCTCTCCCCCTGTGCCCTTGGGTGGCAATTCGACGGCGCGGAGTAGAGAGTACGAGCATCTCTGTGGGTTGTACGCCATGTCCGCATGCCACAACAAGTTTCCCTTGTTCGCCCCTAGACGCGCGGGTTCCACGTCAGTCAAGACGTTGCCCTTCTCATCCAGATTTGAGACGTCAAAAATTTCAGGCTGGTGAGGAAATCTCATTGCCCGACCAGCGCGGATGTGCGCCTTGACGTCGTCAAGTTCCCCGAATTGGCGTGAGAACTCGATGTGCTGCTCGTTATCGAGGTTGGCTTTCCGGAAAACGAGAACTCCATACTTGTGCACTCCGTCTAGAATTTCGGCAGTGACATGCTGTGGTACTGGCGCTTCCCACTTCATGCCCTCCACTGAAGCACCGAATGTCGGATGTAAGGGGGTGAAGCTTAAGGCTGGCTGAGATGTTGCTGATGGCATATTGAAGGTAGATGTGAAAATTTCACGTGTGAAAGCAAATATTTGATCGTGCAGTTGAGCTTCTTTGGCCACAATCACATTTGACTAACTCAAGCCTTTGGTTGTCCTCCGATTTATGCTTCATGATGTGGCGTTCAATTTCGCCGTTACCCTCTCTAGTCACTCTAGGAACTTTGAGAAGCCACCCTGAGAGTCCAACATCCCAGTCGTTGGTATGAAGGTAGTGTGTGATTGCCCGGAAAAGTCTCAAGTCAATTCCGGTGTATCGCCTAACCCCCTTTTGCTAAGCTTGTCACACTAAATCAATGACCGGCTACATTTTCCGGTAGCTTGTGAGCTCACAACAGGCCCACAGCCACATCGTCACTGCGGGCCCTAGTCCTTCACACATGAACACTGATCTCTCCCCCAAATGAGGGGAGGCTTGGGTTGTTCACCATCCTACTCAGCTTTTGTATCAGAAACCAACCAACGCCTTGTTTCCCCTCTACGACCCCAATCCTTGGCAGCACGACGATTTTCGCAGCCATCATGGGTATCTGCTCAGCCTCTTCTCAAACTTTGCTGCCCTACACCAGAGAGCAAGTTTATGCTTTCGTCACCAACCCGCACAACTGGCCGCTCACGTACAAAGGCAGCGGCGGCATTCAACAAAAAGACCTCAAGCTACCATTGACTCTTGGATCACAATGGACAGAGAAAGTTGCCCTTCAGAACAACACTTACTACGCCAAATGGACTTTGATTAACGCCATCGAGCCGTGGAAGTGGTCTTTCCTCCAAGAAAACGGAATCGGAGCTACGGACGAGGCCATTACCGATGGTGTCGATGGGACGACGGTTATCGAGTACGTTTTCCAGAAGGCAGAAATGGAAGTTGGAGGCACGAAGAAGGAGGCTTGTATTTTCAAACGCACACTCAGCATCGATCTTCCCCGCAACGGGACACTTCCAGAAGACCTTCTTGCTGTTTGCATGAAGACAGCGGGTATCGAGGGGTACCACGACGCCGTGGCAAGGGAACTTGAGAAAATTCACGGATGAGCACTAGACAAATAGGACGAGCCAGTCTAAGAATCGGAATCTGCAGCAACTGCCAAGATGTCAGTTTAGAAGGACCTGGAAGTGACAGTGAATAGAATTTCTCTCGGTCCTGTTGGCAATCATGAATCAGGGCAACGGCATCCAATATAGCGTACGCTCAGTCCAGCGTTGACGAATCTAGTGATTCAGGGTTGGTATTCTGTATTACAGAGATGATAGATATTCAATTTACAATTTGTTGTACTAAACGATACTGTGCGTTCGGAAGGCCATGCTACATATCTCATATGAAAGGAATTCCTCCAAAAGCGCTCGTGAAGTGATTGGGAGGGGGCTATGCAGCTCAGGAAAATGCTCTCGCACAAATTCTCAATGCTTGGAAAAGTTCCCAGCTGTGAAAACAACCCCCGGGCTACTGGGAACGTAGTAGATAGCCGTTTTAGCCGCAAGAGTCAACACCAGCGTCAGCAGTATCATGGCCACAGAGAATCCAAAGAGCCCGAAAATCTCCAAAGGAGCGATGCCCATCTTGGCCCTCGGACCATCCCGGGTTTCGGCACCTGTCTGGGCATCGTGGTGCGGGACGTACTTGAACTCGTACTTGTACACTCCGTTCAAGCTGTCTTTGTTTTCGACAATATAATCCCAAAACAGTTTACGGAATGTCTGCGAAAGCGGGTTAGATGATACGCTGATTAAGAAAACCTACAACGATGGAGGTCGGGGGGACTCACCTTGACTTGCCACCTGTCCCAAGCTGGAATCGATCGTGATAGATACGTGATCACCATCAAAGCCCAGCACTGACCTCTGACAACCGCATCCCAGTACAGTCCTGGTTTGCCTAGTCCAATCTCGTCACACATCTGGTCGCCATTGATGAACCGAGTCCCCGCCTCGAAGAACTCTTTAGGCTCGTGGATTGGAGCGACTCCATCAAGTGCAACAACCAGATTGTTGGCCAATACCCTGGAGTTCTTGCTCGGAGCAAGGCAGGCATTCAGGAGCGACTCCATGGACGCAAGAGCTCTCTCTGGTGTTTCCAAAACCCAATGGGGGGTGCCGAGGACGTACCCAACCCATCTCCATAGTGCCATGTAGTCAAGTGCTTCCTGCTGTCGCACATAGATGCCTTGACGGGGCAAAGCAAGCCAGATGAGATTTGTCGAGAAGGCGCAGACAGATTGCATGGAGTCGAGCTCATTGATCGGTACGCCAAATTTGTCGACGTCGAAGTATCCCGGCCGCTGTTCGTTGAGCTTGAGAATGCGGTTCCGAACCGATGCGTGCAACAGACGCACACGGACAGCCGATGCGAATCCGTCACCTCCAGGCTTAACGTCGTTGACTGACTTCGTAACTTGGAGAATGAGCTGGAAGGTCTCGAAAAGACGGTTTTTGGCAACCTTTGCCGAGTGGCCTCCAGTGCGCACCAATGTCTCGGCCGGTCGATAAGAAGCCCCCTTCAAACCCCTTGGTTAGAATCATATATCGGAAGATACAGAAGTTGTTCTTACGGTGGTCGCAAGAAGTCCCTGGAAAGCGAAGCCGGCTATAGCAGCGGGAGCATAGCGATAGAACACGTCTTGGCCACGCTGTATCTGTTCCCAGTCAACCCAGTCGGGCACTGAGTTGATCTCATCCCAGAGATTTTGCAATGTCTCGTCCCTGTGTTGATTGTCGCGAAGGAGGGCGTACGTGTCTCGGTCCGGCTGAGGGTTCTCCCCCCTTTCCTTTGCATACCACCCAGCTCGCGGTGGCGGGGGAGGAAACATGCCATCTAAGGCTGCGAGAGCCTCCGAACCAACTTCATCGAACTTGTGCTTCAAGGGATCGAGCTGCTCCGGTGACATGTGGAGCGGCGTTTGCCGGAATTTGTACCCATAAGAGTCGATGAGAGATGGCTTCTCTTGCCGAAAAAACGATGCCATAGCGTCGAGAATGATGAAGACAGATTAGACGAACAAACTTCCCATAGAAGATTTCAAAAAAAAAAATGTCAGTGCAATTAACTCATTAACTCGACTATCGGCTCATTTTAACATGCTTGAATCAGCTGAAAGCATTCAGCTAAATGCGGCGGTGTTGGCATTAGAAAGGCGTACTCTGCAATTGGTGGATGTAGCGGGCCCAGCTCAGTGACAGATCGAACTACATGGGTGTCGCTCAGGATGACAAGGAAATATCTGACTGTCCTCGTATCTCGCTTGTGTCAAGCCAATCACAAGCAGCCACTTATAACCACTAAATGCCAGAGTCGCATACCGGTATGTTTCACTGCATGTACGGCTTTCAAGGCAAAATCATGTTGATTAACACGTGAGGCTCCTTAGATAATTCTTGTTTTCCGGGGATAGCCGCTGAGTTCTGGAGGGGTCCAGTGAAGACCGGACACCCGGGGCTATTCAGCACGGCTCCGGTGCGATGTTCCGGGGGGTGTTCGGCATGAGAAGACATAGATCACATTGAGTGACGACATGATTCTTCGTTCTCCCTCAACTGCAACGTCTGCCGTCATCGATGCAGTGGTCCTCAGGCTCGTCTGATACTACCCAGCATATCCATTCAATTTCTCACATCATGCGACTCAGTTTTCCCGGCGTAGCTGTTGTCACTGGCGCAGGATCAGGTAAACCCACACCGAGTCATGTAGTCTTGTGTTAAGCTAAGAGCCATTTAAGGGATTGGCCAAGCAACAGCGAGACTTTTTGCCAAGGAAGGGTGCAGACGCATTGCTATTGGCGACATCAAAAAACATCCAATCGAGGAGTTAAAAGCCGAAATTGAAGAAAAGTACTCTTCCACAAAAGTGGCAGCTTTCGAGCTTGGTTAGTCTGCTTTATGGTAATATGGCTTCCGGGCGAAAAGACTCATGTGAGCAGACATTGGATCAGAGGAATCAGTGAATTCCATGATGCTAGCAGCAGTCCGCGAGCTCGGGCGCATAGACTACGCTTGCAATGCCGCGGGCATCTTGCTCCCTGGTCCTACGGACGAAGTCTCGGTTGCTTCTTTTGACCTTCAGCAGCGCGTGAATCTGAGGGGAACGTGGCTCTGCCAAAGAGCCCAGATCAAGCAGATGCTCCAGCAAGACCAACTTAAAGCAGAGGACAGTAACTTTCCGGCTAGAGGATCAATCGCCAACGTCGCTTCTATGTGCGCCTTGATGGCCTATGACCATCTTCCTGCTTACACAGCTAGTAAGCACGCTATCTTGGGATTCACGAGGTCCGATGGCCTTCGCTATGCAAAGCATGGCATTCGGGTCAACGCCATCTGTCCTGGTGTTATTAGAACACCCATTCTAAGTGATGTCCCTGATAAAGATATGGGTGTTGATGTCCAGGGGATGGTGAGTGGCATGGCGGCCGGAAGACTTGGAACTCCTGAGGAGGTCGCGGAGTGTCTCGTTTGGGTCACAAGCGGCAGAGCAAGCTTCGTGACTGCTAGCACTATCGCTCCGAATGGAGGTAGGTTGCATAAGATCAACCAAACGGCTTTTGACGTAATAAAAACTGATGGATATCCAGGTATGATCGGCGCTTGATGTTCAATTGCGGTAATTATCAGATATTGAATGAAGGTTTCTGGGGTGGTATGGACCTCTAGGTAGATGGACATAGGTGGTATAAATGGATCTATGGGTTGAGAAACCTCTTTTGGAAGTCGTGTCTTATCTCCATGGTGTCTTTGAGTCTTCTCCGATCTGTTCACAATGCACATGTCGGGCCCTTCCTGGGTTATTGGAGAGAACGCCATTAACCATGTAAACTCAAAGTCATTTGACTTCGATCTGTGTCAAGTCCTTATCAATACTCTTCGTATCCTTCTTCTGGCGCTTCGAAGTACCACGTCGTATCTTTCCCCGGGCCCTCCTTGGTTGAGAACCCATTTCCAAGGTACTGAAACCGGTTCTCTGAGTGATATGTATACTCCCAGTCTTCATAGCGCACATGACTCATCATATGGAACCAATGAATGCGACTTCCTGGGTGCAATGCGACTATTCTGCCATCCACAGTGCCTCTCTTGAACCAGCTGCGACACGGGGTAGCCCATGCCGTCCTCTTCATGAACTCAGTGATGTGCTCATTGAATTCATCCACCGCCTTCGCAGAAGGTGATACAGCCTTGATGTTCTGGGACTGAATCTTCTTTATCATGTTGATGATGTATTTTGTTGCATGTTCGATTATCGGGAGAACCGAGCCGTGACCCACGGGTGCATTGGGACCAAGAAAGACTACCATTGTTAGTGCTCAGTCAGATATGACTAAACCGCCAATGGGCACGGAAGGCTCACTAAAGTAGTTTGGGAATCCAGGGACAGCAACGGAGAGATAAGCCTCAGGGACATCTTTCCACTTCTCATCGATGGTTTCGCCATCTCTGCCGATCAGCTTGAAGCGCGGACAGAAGGAAAGGTCAAACCCAGTGGCACAGATCAAAGTGTCAACTGGTATGATCTCGCCGTTCGTCAGCCGAATACCATTGGGGACAATTTTCTCAACATCGTTCGTCACTACACGCACGTTATCCTTCGTGAGAGCTTCGAGATACCCGTTTCCAGGCGTGGGACGACGGCACCCGACCGCAAAATTCTTGGGCATGAGGTAGTTGAGAATGTCTTCGTTCTTGAGCTTGACTCTCATTTCATTGCTCGAATATTCTCTGGCTTCCTTCTGATCGGCGCTGTCTGCGATGACCTGAAGTTTCATGAGAATTGCGCCGATTGAAGACTCAGATTGCTTACAAAACGGAACCTGGAGTTCAGTTCTCCCTCAATCTCCTTACGGTACTTCATGTAGGCGTCTGGGTTTTCTTTGAAGTTGGTCTTCTGCTCTTCCGTAACTAAAGTTCAAGTCTCAGCAGTATGAAAAAACACAGTTTAAATAAAACTTTGAGATTGCTCACAAGAGAAGTTCGCGCCGCCTGGGCCGGCATGGCTTTGGGCAAACCCTGCTGTGATCCATGTAGGAGACCGAATGAATGTGACCAATGATTTCACAACTGCACAGAAAGGAATGTTAGAATGCGAGTCGATCGTTCGTTTAAAAATCGTCATCTCGGGCTTACGAGGTTGCAGCGTTGCGACAATTTGGATACCTGAAGATCCAGTACCCAGAACAGCCACTGTCTTCTTAGCAACCTGGCATTCAGGGTCCCAGGTTGCACTGTGAAAGAGGTCGCCCTTGAAAGAATGAAGGCCCGGTATGTCGGGCCACTTCCAATTGCTACAATTATTAGCAAGTATCATCTTTCCGTTTGAATGGAAGGCTCACTTCAAGACTCCAGTGCCGTTGATTAGGACATGGCTCCAATCGTGAACCGTGTTTCCCGTACTAAGGTCTAGACACTCCACGTTCCAAACTCCAGATGCCTCGTTCCAACCGGCAGAAGTCAACTTATGGCTGAGTTTGATGTACTTATAGAGCTCGTATTTGTGTGCGATGCCCCTGAAGTACTCCAGGATCTCATTCCACTCAGAGTAACTGGAAGATATGAGCAATTGTGGCAGTCCAGGCTAAGAGCCTTGTCTTACTACTGAGTCCAGTCTGGGTTGGGCTCCCACGTGAATTGGTAATTGTGAGAAGGGATGTCGCATGCGCACCCGGGATATCTGATATGTCTCAGCAGTTGTCAAGTCTTTCAGACTTGGTCAATCACCTGTTTTCAAACCAGGTCCCTCCAACATCTGAGTTCTTCTCATAGATCGTCAACTCGAAGTTTTCCATATGCAAGTCCATGTGCCGTGCCAGGTTCAGGCCACTGGCTCCAGCACCAACCATCAACACACGGAGTTTTCGCGCAGTCCCCAAAGGGGACTCTGTCACAACGTAGTCGCTGGCCGCGGTACGAGCTGCGGCTCTCCCATTCGCGTCCATGTTGAGATATTAGGGTTCGCGAGTGAACGGACAGATTTGATAATGTTAGCTATGTCGAGTTTCGCCGGAAGTAATGAAATGGGGGCCACTAAGTACCACCAAAACAACGCAGTGTGATTTCTGCCAAAGTTGAAATCGCTTGAAATCGCTTTCAACAAATAGACGTACAAAAGTTCGCGTTGATACAAGTATTGATGTAACTTTGCGGCAATAACCTTTCCTCAGCGCCGTTCGCGCGACAGCATATAGCGGACGCTGCACGAGGCCAGTGCTCAATTGCACTTGTCAATGAATCTTCCGCTGACGTCGGCTACTGATGCTGTGCCTCCATTCCAACCACTGGATCCAATAGAATGATTGCTTGTATAATAGCGGATATACTTTGCCGGTGCTGCACAGAAGGCAGTATGGTATGACGCATTGACCCCTCATGTGTCATCTGGTCAACATGATTGGCATCGGAGAAGCCAAACACTCATATCCGACGTCCTTCCAGTACATGGCACAGCAGGAAATGATGTGATGAACTGCTTCGGCTAGATATTGCAGGGGTCGTGATCTGTTGAGCATGAACGACTTTTAGAATCCGCGCAGTTACTCTCGACTTTTGCCCCGTCTCAATATTCTTCAGCATTCTTCAGAATTCTTCACCGTTCTTCAACATGTCTCACCCTGGACGACTTGAGGGTAAGGTGGCCATTGTGACCGGGGGTGGGGCCGGATTTGGAGTCGGCATTGTCAACAAGTTCACTTTTGAGGGAGCCAAAGTACTCATCTTTGATATCAACGAAAATGACGCGAAGAAGACCGCAGCTCTGCAGCCTGAAGGCTCCGCATTGGCTATGAGAGGTGATGTCTCCATGGAAGCGGATTGGAAAGCTGCCTTGAGCCTTGCGGTGGACACCTTTGGCAAGTTAGACATCATCGTCAACAACGCTGGGGTTGTTTACAACGCGTGTTCAAGCATCGAGACGACTGAGGCCGACTACGATCGAGTCATGAGGGTCAACCTCAAGTCCCTCTACTGGAGTTCCAATGTTGTCATTCCACACTTCTTGGCTGAGAAGAAGGGTGGAATATTTATCAATATCTCTAGCATGGCGTCAGTCCGACCCCGACCAACACTTGTGTGGTACGGGGCCAGTAAGGGAGGTCTTACCAACGCAACCAAAGGCCTAGCGATCGAGTGGGCGAAGCACAATATCCGCTTCAATGTTATTCATCCCGTCGCAGGGGAAACCTCCATGTAAGTCGAGAGATACCCTGTTTTCTATTTAAATCTGACATGTTCACTAGGGTCCCATTCTTTCTCGGCGGACATGATTCTCAAGAGGGCCGAGACAGATTTATCAACACCATTCCTCTCGGGCGGTTCGCTCAACCTACAGACATTGGGAACGCGGTTGCATTCCTAGCCAGCGATGAAGCATCCATGATCACAGGGGCATCTCTAGACGTCGATGGTGGCAGAGGGATTTAGCAGTCGGAGACCGCGGAAGCCCCGCAAAGTGTGATTTGAACCAAATCAGGCAGCTCTCTTAGCATCCAGTTCAGTTTTAGTGCTTATCCTCAGTTCATCGACCACCCCCGTCGATAATGAGGCGGTGTATAGCATTCAGCAAGTGTCCATTGGTATGTCCAATTCAGCCCGAAAGAAGCCCGCGCCAAGGTTTCTGTGTATCGCCGTGTCACCACGGGTGTAAGCAATGACCAATGTGATGTTGCACAACACGGTCCGGAAACCCGTTTCCGGTCAGAAATCCTCCTTTCCCCGCTACACATCATGGAACTTTGGTAATGGCCTGTAGTTGCGAAGCTGGTCTCAGTGATATAATTCATCATCGCCGTCTTGAAGTCAAAGATCAGGCCGCTTCTAGTCTGCCAACAACGCCATCATTCTGTCATTCGTGATATCTGTTAAATCCGACTAGCTAAAGCCATGGGTGATCTGGAGTCTAGCCAGTCTCAGTATCAACATCTCGGCGTCCCTGATCCGGAATGGACTGCTGTAAGAAATCCGAACATCAATTCTGTGGAAGGAGCCTGACGTCTACAAAGTTCTACGAGAAGAATGCTGCGAGAGTGCCCCACCTAGTGGGCTCACCGCAGCATCTTCGGGATGTCATGGCGGAGCTCAAAGTTTACGCTACAGCAATGGCTCCGCAGTTCACGGGACTGACAACCAAAGACATTCAAGTGAAGGTCTCGGGCGGGGTTGACATACCTTGCCGGATCTATACGCCAATCGGGGCACAGACTCCAGCCCCAGGCCTTTTGTAGTAAGTTCGGCCAGTACGTAGGAGAGGACGTTCGCTGTAAATCTCACCTGACTACCAGCATACATGGCGGAGGTTGGACGCTCGGTGATCTCGAGGGCGAAGACATCGCTTGCAAAGCGATTTGCGAGTACACCAAAGTTGTCGTCGTATCTATGGACTATCGGCTGTAAGCATCAAATACTTACGCTTGGACAAATTGGATTGAAACAAGTATACTGACCAGTCCTCAGGGCTCCTGAGAACCCATTCCCAAGAGGCTTGGAAGATTGCTGGGATATTTTGCTTTGGGTAAGAGCCAATTACTTCGAGACATGTATGAGAGATGAGTTGACAAGGAGTCTCGCTCAGACGCTGGAGAATTCTTCGACACTGGGTATAGATCCAGACTGTGTCATGGTCAGCGGTTCCAGCTCCGGAGGGAACTCTGTAAGCTTTCCGGGGACCTTTAATTGAGGAAAGTCAATCTGAACAAATCCAGACTGCCGTCATCGCCCATAGAGCTCGAGATAAAGGAATTGCATTGAAGGGTCAAATTCTGAGGATCCCTGCAACTTGCCACATCGATTGCTATCCACCTGAGCTCAAGCTTCGCAGCATGGAAGAGCTCAAAGATGCACCCCTCCTCTCGAAGCGCTCTATGGAGACATTCTATGGATACTACAGCCCGCCAGATCCATCCAGCCCAGAGGTGTCCCCTCTTCTCAACCACAACTTCAAAGGGTTGGCGCCGGCCTATCTCCAAGTCGCGGGCATGGATCCGCTGAGGGATGAAGGATTGGCCTACGCCGCCAAACTCAAAGATGCAGGGTGAGATGAAATCCGAACGTATCTGTTCACAACTGACCTTTCCAGTGTGCCGACAAAGGTCGACATCTACCCCGGCTTGCCCCACGCTTTTGGCTATTTCCCGGAGCTGTCGGCAACACCCAAGTTTTCTATCGATGTCATCACGGCCATCGTTCAATTGATCGAGGGGAATCTGTGAGCTTGCTATGTACCTAGAAGATCGCTAGTGCGTTCGGCGGGCTGGCTACGCCCCCAGCAACATTCAATGGGCAGCTTGTCACAAAAAAGCTCCAACGACCGTGTTTCTTGCACTGATCAGCTAGCCCTTCGAGATCCCACAGTTCTCCCAGCGGTGTTCCCCATAAAGCCAGAGCATTGTCATGGATTCCTAACTGTTCGTCAGAGAAGAGGTGCAGCATCGGAGGGTAAAGGTTATGCTCACTGTAAGGGCCTTCCGCTGGCCAAGCCTCGAAAGCCATGTTGTCGCCAACCAAAGCAGAGAAGTGATGATCCCATAACCACTTGATGCTATCCGCGGTACCCTCAACTCCTACATAGTTGTGGTTTGTCTTACATCCCGCCACTCTTTCATCTGAGGTAGATTCGTTGTACCACTTGATCCACCCAGTTCGGACCATGAGAATGTCGCCGACTCTGAGCTTCACGCCCTCTTCATCCGCAATCGCTTCCAAGTCCAGGTGACTAATACAGTGCTTGCTGGCCGCACTGTACTCGATACCTCTTTTCTCAGCCCATGCAACGTAGTCAAGAAGCACACCCCTGCCGACAACACCGCCTCGTTTCGACCATTCTGCATGTCAAAATGAGCTTCATGAAACGTGTGATCATTGTGTGGCGAAGACTTTCATACCTTGAATGCCGTTGCGTAGATTGGGTCTTTCCCCGCTGATCTCATCATGAGTCAAGCCATTGTAGTACTTCCCGGAGTCCTGATGGGCCCAATGTCCTACCGACGTTTAATGGGTATGAGATCAATGTACTTATGTCCTTACTTACGGAGTCCGTCCCACTGGCTGCTTGTCTGTGTATTGATGCAAATTTCGTCATCGTGTCCCACCAGGGCAGGCTTCAGATCCAAGAAACGGTGCTTGATCTTGGTCCGATTGTGACCTGGGTCCTCAATCCGTTCCAAGGGCCAGCTTGCAAATCCTTAAGTTAGCTACTGCTGGCTTTAAACAGAATGAGGACCATCTTACTCACTTCAGTGAAACTGAAACACCGGTCTGAATCTCTTTCCTGGCCTCGAATGTGTTGGATGGGGTTAGAAGGTTAAGAGTCCCAACTTGATCAGCTTTGTCATCCTTGTCCCACAGGCCCCAGGCGCAGCCGTGAGGCATGCCATCGACGGCAGGGATATTTTCGTAGGTGGGGAGCGAATGGCGAGACATGTTCATAGTTTCAAGGTAGTTCGAACTACATGAATCTCGTCCCATCATCTGAAAAATGAAGCAACACCTCTCTTATGTATTTGACTCTCGATCTTGTTACAAGGGTCTTTACGGCCCGCGACGGGCCTCCGCGTCAACACGGGCTGATACATGCATGGTGTTCGTTGTTGATGGGCAACACAACCAGATTGATGTCACTATTGCACCGAGGAGCTTTTTTCCGACGATAGCCGAATCGCCAGGCACTGTTTCTCGGATACAGCATTTTTTGAGGCTGTACAACAGCGATCGGCTGAGTCTTCCGGGCGGCACATTGAAATCCGGATAATGAGGCGACGCACGAAACAGGGGACAAATGACTCAATGTCTACTAATTACTGCTCAATACTGACCTATTGGCGGCTATGTAATCTTTGAGATGACGTGATCGTGTCACTGTCTGTTCTACGCGGTGGTAGACGCCTCTTTCTAATCTCAATCTCATCGCACCGGTGCTATGGAAATCACCCCGGGCCCTACCGGGAAACATTCAGAACATAGCAAGCGCATTTGATGGACTACCGACCGAACCTTTAAGGTGTTATCTATTGCTTCAATCTGACATTCTCAGCAGGTGCTTACCTTTGATGTTATTCGGCGTGCTCGCAAAGAAGAAGGCGTACTGTTTGCGTTGCTGGCAAACTTCGGCCAACCTCTCCAAGTCCCAAAGTTCCCCAATGGGTACACCCCATTTTGGCAAGAGATTGACGTGATGATTCCACTCTTTGTTTTGTGGCCAAACCTCAAATGCAGGGGAGTCCGATGCCACAACACTGAAGTAGTTGTCGTGAAGGAAGTCGGCAACATCAGGGTGTTGATCGACACCCACAAAGGTATGACTATAGGCCGGAACCTCGGTCAACTTGACTCTTTCGTCTTGGGTCATCTTGTTGTATGTGTCGATCCAACCAGTACGAATGATCAGGATGTCACCGTACTCAAACTGGGTTCCTTGGGCCACAGCGCAAGCTTTGAGTTCTTTGGCAGAAATCGGATGGCGAGAGTTCACATCGTACGACTCCTTAGCATAGCTCCAGTAATCAAGAAGGACACCTCTTCCGACTGCATAGGTCTTAGTGATCTTTCAATTGAGAGGGTCTTAGGCTGGAAATATACCAATACCCTGGGCGGCCCAGGCCTGTACTCCGCATTTAGTGGTCTTCTCGATCTGCTCAGGTGTCGCCTTGGAGACGGAATTTCAGCAAAGCTACGTGTATCAGTTTCTAGAAAGATCACTCACGTTGTTGTAAAACACCCAACCTCCTTCATGGGGTACACTGACCTGTCCGGTCATTACTGTCAGTTGATGCAGTCTTTGCTTTAGCTTTGGATGGACCATTATCTAACGTGTCGAAATCCATCCCACTTTTGAGTGTTAGCAAATGGTTTCCAATCTTTAAGAGGGCACGGGGCTTACCTGAGAGCCGCTTTGTGAGTTCATTTTCAGAATTTCATCGTTGCCTGCCGGTCCGAGAGGCTTGATTTGATGCAGCAATGGCTCTCGGCCAAACATGGGTGGGAACGGCAATTCGGCAGGCCAACTATGTGCGATTAGGTAATTGACCTTGTTTCAATTATCAGAGCTTACTTCAAGCCAATTGTAATACCATCCTTGATCAGACTTGCTGCTGCCGCCTTGCGCCTTGGGGTAAGAAGATTTAATCGGCCCAACTTTGCAGTGTCAACCTTAGCTAGGCGCCCATCAACATTTGTAGATGGCGGAAGTATTGACCTCATCATTTTCGCCCCAGAACCATGCCGAATCCTGAGGCGTCCCTGGAACGTGCGGGAGCTGAGATCTTGCGGGCAAGCTATCCGAGTCCGGGTCGTATTTCATAATTTCGACGTGTCCGAAGCCGGGAAAAGAACTCTTCAGAACGGCTAATGAATGGGTTACAGACCGAATGACAAGATATGTTTAAAAACGTCAACTATTCGACCGGTTTGAAGGTTCCGGAAAAGACTTCCGCTCTTTTTGATGGGTCCTTGAGCTTACTCCAGTGTCGTGCTAAGTACACAAAAGCAATGCTCCAATTGGCTCCCGGAACCTGCAAATACCTGACCCAATTCCGACCAGCAAGCCAAACAACTATGTTAAATGCTACATGGAGTTTCCTAAGTAACATTGGCTTTCTGTAGTTCCTCTATCAATGAATCCAAATGAACCGACTTTCGATACCGCGTTCATAAGCCTCGCCGTCCATCATGCTGTGCACGTAGCTATAACCCACAAAGTCGTACTCGAGATCATTGTCAACCGGCTTGGGTCCGCCTCGCGGTCTCACTGTGAATGGTACGCTGCCTCCGTTGAATACCCAGACTTCGTCGTCAGCTTGTGTTTCGAGATGTCCCCGTCCGATAAGCCCAGACTTTGTTGTAAAGTACACTGAGTTCTTGACCGTCATCAAGATTTGTTCGTGAATCCATTCCTCCCCTGTTCTGTTGCGTAAATATTCTATAGCCTGGTGGGCGTCTGCTGCGGATGCGCGCTGGACAGGGTCCCCGACAGCATCTCTAACAAGATCGTTTGTGATGAGCCTCCCAAAGGCTTCTTCGTCGGGTCCCGTACTCTTCCATCTTTGCAAGGTTTCAGCCAGCAACTCGTATGATGCGTGTTTCCCAATGAGCATCAATCCAGGTTCGACTCTCTCAATTGTGTCGACGAAAACGCCCGTGAGACCTAACATGCCTCTTTGGTGCTGGAATTCCATGCGACGACCACCATCCGCACGAAAATGCATTGAATCGTATGTGTGATGCCAGTATTCTATCTCGTATATAGGTACTCCCACCAAGTCAATCGCCCATCTGGCCAGATTAGGAGTCGCCCTGACTGGCTTAAGACGGGGGTTTCCAACAAGTGGCCGAAGGCTCTGCTCGTCAGTAATGAGGTCAAGCGTTAGGTTCTCGTAAACCTCGGCTACTGGGATCTCATAATCGCAGCTTTCGACTCTGGGCAGCGTTCCGGATGGAAATAGTCCGAGCAGAGCATAGACCTTATCTCGAGGGTCGTGGGCTTGCCGGCCCCGCCATTGCTGCATAGTTGACGACGGCTTGCAGTCGTATTTACAGCCATTCAACCATACCAGAACCGCAATAAGGCCGGCTATGGGGCCCTCGGCAAATCCGTATTCGCAGACTCTGAACACGTCGTGCGGTATCTCAGTTGTGTAAGTCTTAGTTGCTTGAATCAACGTGCTCCAAGAAATTGACTGTGGTCCCCAGAGTAAGACGGCTTCTTTCGGGAGAACTGCCTCTTGGACTGTCCATATACGAGAAAACCAGGAACCCTCGCCGGCCATCAAGTGCACCAATGCCGATATCGGCCCCTTGAATGCCGCTTCGGAAGCCATGCACAGAGGGGTGGGGGTATGAGTACTGCCACCCTCCGCCATGTACGTGAGAAATTCGAACAGCGATTCCACATGAGCCGGATCCATTTCCTGAGGAATTTCGCCCGCCCAAAGCAGACCTTGACGGCATCGAGAATAGATTTGCCGCATGAGTGGAACGATGGTCGACTTTTCCGCGCTGTCTTTCTGGTTGATGCAGATTTGGTCGGCCCACACAGTCCTTGTTTTATGCTCCAGTCGGAGCCGACACAGAGCTGCATGAAGATTTGTTGTCGTGTTGAAAATCTTCCCTGAGACCTCAATCTGGATCTCATTCGCGGAATCCTGACTTCCCCAGACGTACGAGATGGCTTCGTAGTCCGGCGGATCGAACAATGATGCGACGCGAAGTTGACATCGAAGAGGAGGATTTGAGCAGGAATCTTGAGAAGCAGGCAGGATATCCAGCAAGCGAAACTGGCCGTCTCCTACTGGAGTCTTGCTGAAACTCAATTCTTGAGAGCCCATGATTGTCTTGAGCCCGAACAAGCTGTCCAGCCGAGTCGTCTCGCGGGTGTTATGCAACAACAAAAGAATGAGCCGGCCGATTTCAGCCAGATAATGGTGCGTGAAATATTTTCAGACAGAAAAGGTTGGCACATTACGCTTGCAAATTTGCGCGGAAACACGTATACTGCGCATGATGAGGGGCCAGTGTTCGGAAAGGGTCACAAAAGAACCTGGCTTTTGGCGGAGTGTCGAGCCCCGCAGATTGAAAACGCGCCAGATACGACTGCCCTCGACTCCTTTTGGCCTGCGTGACAACAAACAGCGGCACGTTATTGGATCCGAGTGACCCGCAGCGTACCGAAGTTCCAAAAGCGGTGAATCTCTCCTAATTTCATCCGCGATTGTGCTCTTAAGTTGCATCATGGGAATGGAGAGCTTTAACAAGTGATGATGGGGCAATCCCGTCGTGGACTTTCATGTACTTAGCCCAACTTTTAATCGGTGTTAGTCACTATAAAGACATTATGAATGACGATTCGCCAGAAGGAATAATTAACACATCACGGATGGAAGTCATCGATAAGAGAATTCTCCGTGGCGGTAGTGTCATCCGTCACCAAAGACAAACCAGGACATGTAAGGCTACTTCATCTTTTCTTGCCATGCCTTTTTCCATCCGCAACACCAATAACCAAAAGATTGTTTACCGCGAAGATATTTAACATTAGCACAGGACGTTTGTGTCGGGAAGGCAATCAAATCCGGGCATATAATCTCCAAGTTTCTTTGTCCTCAAGGTCTTAGCAATGCAAGATCAGGCATTAGTATATTTCTATTAGAGATCCGAGTAAGGCTGCAACTAGCTTCATGAATTCTCAAACTGCAACACAAAGTCCTCCAAAGGCTCAATCACCGTCAGTAACATCTCTTGAATGAACTCCTCTTTTTCCAGATCAGGGGCAATGGAAAATTTGAGGTGTACGCACCGAAAAATTACATCTGCAATGCTTGGCCCATACGCCTTCTCCACCGACTGCTGCCATTCTCGCGCAGCGAGCTCAAGTGTGAAGTCGCTGGGTTTACCATCAACCCAATACTTCCTGTAGAATGATTGCTCCTCGAGCCGTTCCTGATATATGACTTGAAGAATGATAACACCCAAGGTAAACACAGCCATCTCAGCATGATGTTGAGCGTTTGTAATGTCTCTCTGAAGTGCCTGACGCATTGAGAGATGGTAGTAAAACGGTATTGGTCGAGGCTTCAAACAGACGGTGATATCACCGTCATCCCATCCTTGAGGAAACCATGCTGAAGTTCCAAAACCAATGATTGTGTAGGCAAGTTTCGTTGCTAGGCGGATTCGCTGATCCAATTTGGGAACAGAGTTCCAAAACTCCCTTAGCCACATAGGATTTTGGTTTGGAGAGCTCTTCGACGTGGGGTGGTCCATTTTCCTCATTGCAATAAAACCCTTTTCTCTTGTGTCTTGAAGATACCGGACAGAGTCACTCGACAGAGGGTCATGCAAAAAGTCGCAAGAGACTTGGCTAGCGACCACATTCACTGCGGTCGGGGAAGAGACAGGTCCTTCGTCGAATCTGACTTTTTGTCGTCTTTTAGACCGCTGGAGCCTCTTAGCCGAGGGCTCAGGAGCTCTGAAAATCGATGTCAGCCCAGTGTCGATAGGTTCTAGCCTTTGAATCAGGCATACTGTGATATCACCAGTCCCTCGGCATTTCCGTATTCGGTGTCGGGGTCGCTTTCAGTTTTATGTTTGGATGTGCGATCCACCTTCTCGGGGGTTCCATATTGATCGGACCCTGTTCTTACCAAACCTAAGGCAGAGTCTGCAAGTGCAGAGATGACTGGCATGGTCTTCGGTGCTGTTCGAGCCTTAGAGCCTCGAGTCAGTCCGGTACGTTCGAGCTTAGACGACAATTGGTCAATAAGCGGTTGTTTCGGAAGGTCAGACCGGTCTGATTCAGGGTCGAAAGGATAGAAGTCCACATCCAGTCTTTCTGGGGAGTTGGAACCCCCAAGAGAAAGCTGAATACACCCTTTTGATATCCCATGTACATCGTAAACCCAGTTAACGGCAATTCCACAAGGATGTTGAAGACCACAGTTACATTCCCATCTATTCGGTTGGAAAATCCGGTACAGTGAATCCACTTGATCTTGGAGTTTGCGGAAGGGTTGTGCCTTCTTTCTGTAGACGTCGCCTTGCCTGTGAGTTTTGAAGGTGTTGCCAAGGACTGTCCCCTTCATCTGTGCAATTTTCATGTCATTGCTTAAGAAGTCCCGGATCTTGTCATTGATTTCTTCAAATTCGAAAACTAGCTTACGCTTGCTGGTAAAGCTTACAGCTAGTCTAATTTGCTGTTGGTTCAATGTGGGCATCGGCGAGGATTGATAGCCGGGAGTCTGTAATTTTGCCTTCGACCCCTACATTATCCAGTAAGCATGATTTGCTCCAATAATAGGGCCAGGCTCAGCCAAAGAAACTTACCTTTGAATCAAGTAAGCGCAGAAGTTCTGCAAGATCTTGGATAATTTCATTGATTCGTTCGGTTCGTTGAATCAACCAGTCGAGTTCATACTTGTCGTTTCCAAATCTCCTGTAAAGCACCTGCTGGAACTCGGGGTTGCGCCACATCTCAGACCTTTCAGGATAGTCGACCAGACTAGCTATTAAGTTGAGGTCGAGGTCGAGCGGGCCCAAGAGAAATTTGATGTTCTGTCTGTAAGCCATCATCTGGTCGTGAATGGACCTCAGCAGCGGTGGAAACTTGTCACGGAACATCCAGTAGAACTCCACCCGTTCAGCCTGTTTTCCCGCTTCTATGAGAAGTGGTATGGCCCCGAGAACAACACCGACAATCTCCAGGCCTGCCATATCAATCCTGTTGTTTTTCTTGCAGATCCAGTTTTGATCTGTTCAGTGAACGATGGGGCGAAGAGCCTGCGTGTCGAACGGAACTGTGGACGACTCTATCGGGGTAGCTAGCGCCCTGTGCTTGACGCTGTTGGTTCTGGGAAAGCTTTGGTGTCCGAGGAACGGTTACTCTTGCTGCTAAGCCACCAAAGATATTATTTAAACAGATCTATGTGCCACTCAAATAGACTGAGGTTTTGGCGCCCGGTGAAGGGCACTCTCCTGTTCGGAATCCATTACGAGTGGGATACCTAGGTAGATGAATGAGGAAATATGATCTGCATAAGCCCGATTTCCTCCCATGCGGACTACTACCCCGCTTTCTTATCGACACGTAGTTTACGGTCATTGGACTTCCATTCCCTTTCCGCAGGCGAGAATGCTGCAAGTCTCACCTGATTCGACGTCGATTGGTGGCCGATGTGATCCCCGAATGCATGCATGTCAGCCGTCCCCTTTCCAGCTAGTCTCTTCCAAACTTGCCCCGTATCGTCCTGGTGTCGGTTATCAGTCATATGAGCGCTCAGAATCTCAGATATTAAGAGAAGCATCGGAGTCCAGATACCCCCCCCCCCCCCCCGGCCTGAGCTTGCCTCACCTGCAAACACTTCCAGCAACCATCATGTATCAAAAAAGGAAACCGCTAGATAGTGCCACCTTATCGATCTCAAACCTCGCAAATCGATGCAGAAAGACCTTACAGGAGCTCTACACATTGGTTAAGGAACAGAATGAGGATCTTACTACTTCCACACTTTACAACGTGAACGGACGGTTCAACGTATGGGGCAGCAATTTGGCTGCGTTTCGAAGGAAGGACTCCGTGGCATCTTTGGATTGGCGTCTCAGGAAGGCAGAGCAGATGACAGAAGCCGTCAAAACAACGCTGATAGATATAATTCAGGCATCTGAAGAAGGTAAGCCGTCGGACACTCCCGAAGAAATATATCGTGCTATGGCCCAGAACTAATCACGGCAAGCCAGCCGATTCCATCCTACGAGATGATCGCCGAAACGGGCAAAAGTCGGACATGGAAGCTTTGTTTGAGGGAATTGACTTGGAGGATCCCGGAAACCAAGAGCTATCTGAGTTTTTGAACTCCATAACAACCGAGCTCGACGCATTGCTCAGTAGCATCGCGTTGTCAGTTGATCGGCTGTTCACTCTTGCCATGCTGATTCGCCGGGAGTCCACGAACCGACCTCACGGGAATAACAAGGGCAACATGAATCCTGGAATCGATCCGGGACGCGATAATCACATTCTTCGTCTCAAAGACAAACATCCAGGGCTGCTAGACAAGGAGTGGCTCCAGAACCGACTTGCAGATGCCTTCGATCATCGCAGATCCTCTATATTAGATCTTCAAACCAAGCATCCTGTCCCCTCGTTTGGAGTTGAAGCGGAAACAGGATCTTCACAGCATGGACCTTCCGTAGCAGCTACGACATACCAAGAGGATGGAAAACGCCATGAGGGCTCAGAAGATGGAAGCGTCTCATCAACAGCAAGCTTTGTAACAAAGACGTCTTTCGTCACGGCGATTCAAACGGGCGAAGACGGCGAACTGGGGATTATGGACCTGGAGCGACTGACCTTCCACAAAGTCCAACTGCGATATGGAGAATCGTTTGATTGCCCACTCTGCAGAGAGTTCATACTTGTGACCTCTAGAGAGGAATGGAAGTAAGTCAGCTCCGTAATTATGTGTAATATCTCTCGAATCAGATATAGTGGTTAAAATGAAACAGGAACCACATACTGTCTGACCTACGCCCCTACCTGTGCACTTTTCAAACCTGTCCGGTAACCCTGTTTTCCAAGAGACATGAGTGGTTTGGTCATGAACTTGAGTTCCATCGAATGATATGGCACTGCCACAAATGCGAATCGAGTTTCGATACAGCGGACCTACTGAGGAAACACTTCATTGAGTCTCACAAACACGTTGTCCCGGAGTCGCAAATACCAATGATTCTCAAGTCGGCGAGTCGACCTACACAGGATTTCTCGAACCAGCCTTGCCCCTTTTGCCGGCCATTGTGGTATGTTCCGCGAACGGAGTCTGGCCAAGCCATGGCTCTTTGTCGACACATAGGAAAACACCTTCAGGAGTTAGCTGTGCTTGCAATACCAGCTGTCATTGAAGGACTAGAAATCCAAGAAGAAGAAGAAGAAGACGAAGACGAAAACGAAGACGAAGAAGACAGCCACGGCGAGAGAAAAGCCGAAAAAGATGGACTGGAAACTGGAGGCCAAGATGCAGGTGATGACACTGAAAGTGTTGCCAGCGACGGCCAGGGCAGTATCATTACTTCACCTGATGCAACACCCGTCAGCGACCGACATATAACAACAGAAATCAAAATTTCTGGACCAAATGGGGTAAAGCAGACTTTCAATGCCATCTGGCTGGAATCCATTGCCCACAACATCGTCACTGCGAGAGTTCAGAAAGCTCTTGGGCTTCGAGTGCGTCGCGCTCCTAAACGAGGATTCAACGCCGTACTTCCTGGCATTGGAAACAAATCTTTTCAAGACTTTGTCTCGGCAGCAGTTTCCGACTTTGGAGGAGAGGATTGGGAACACGAGGCAGACTTCTTTGTCCTAGTTAAAGGGCAACTTCAAGATGCGGATGTGATTCTGGGGTCCTCCTTTCTGGGAAAGGTTTCGGGCAATAAAAGCGTAAACGCAGATCGCATTTCCGAAGACGTTAGCGAAAAAACTCACGTCATATCCGCGTATCGTATTCGGCAAGACGTTTTGAAGGCTTGGCTTACAGAGAAATTTGGCCCGACTATTGAGGTAGTAAGTACGATCGTTATTTTGCAATTCAACCTTCGGGGCTAATATGTTTTGAGGAAATGCAAGGGGCCAACTTCATCATCTTTACTCCAGGTTATGTTCCAGGCGTAATGCTCCCCATCCATTAGTAGATGCCGTCATTAACTATTGCTCTCCAGCTTACCCAAAGACACATTCGCCATTTAAGAAATTTGAAGACTTGGCCGCCAAAACCAGAAAGATATCAGTGAGTGATCCGGTGGACACTCAATTTTGGAGGAATCGGTCAAACGGCAGCGGGGTTTCGCTTTCGATATTATGCGTGTGCAGGTTGGCGAATGGTGAAGGTTTCTTGCTGTCCTACCGTTGTAAATATCTTCATTTGGGTACTCTGTCAATTTCTTTTCTTGGGCAGTTAAAGCAAAGTCTGCAAAGGCAGACTCGTCTTTGATTCGGGGCTTGCATTTTTGTTCCCAGTCTCCGCCATAGTCATGGCGAGGCCAATAGATATGATAGACTTAACATTTCAAGGCGAAAATGCCTCTTACTCGTGGATGACCTCTCAATAATACGAATCATCATGAATCCCCCTCCCATACAACAAAATATCCTCAAAAGGATTCCCGGCCTTCAACACCCTCACCCTCGGCCTCCCCAGATCCCCCCGACTAACATACCCACAACTCGTCTCATTAAACCTCTGCCGCCCCCTCGCAACGACCCTAAACTTCGGCACAATCGCCTCCCTCCGGTCCACCCGCCCCCACCCGCCGCCGCCCGCGCACGCATTCTGCTCCTGCACATCCACCTCGCCCCACGCCCAGAACCCGTCCTCCGCGTCGCACGGGAAGTCGATCGTCAGCTTCGGCGCGATCTCCGCGGGTATGCCCGTGTACAGCTCGCGGAACTCGGTCAGCAGCCGGCGCGTGAGCGGGCACTCGGCGTCGAGCCACACATAGACCTTGGTGGCCTTGGTTTCTTTGGCCGCGAGCGTGTGCCAGATGCTGCCGCCGTTGAGGTACAGCCAGTTGCCGCTGTCCTCACGCAGGGAGATGTTGATCGTGCGGGCGGCGGAGACGTAGCGCGGCCGCGGGTATTTGAGGAGGCGCTGGAGGGTGTGGCCGTTTGTGATGTTTAGGATGCGGGATTCGCGGAAGGAGTCTATGCTTTCGTCGTATCTGGGGGTAGATAATCAGTGGTTGTTCAGAGTGATTAGGGGTGAAGGCTGCGACGTACACCCTCTTGCAAGATACCAAAAGCGACATGAAAGCTTGGTTCTGCCCCGCGTTTAGGTCAACCTTCCTCCCTTCCTCAATATCCTCCCACAACTCTTCACATCTCCAGTGATTACACCACGGCGACTGCATCCTCAAGAACCACTCCGGGTGCCATTGTACCTGCGGGGCCTTTCTAAAGTCTCTCGCGAGGCCCAGTTGCCTCTCATCCGGCGCCTCGTGATCCGTCACACACGGCGAGTACCGCATATGCCCATCCTCAAGAAACGCGTGTCGTTCCACTCCGCACGCGACCCAAAACTCTTTGTATATCTGCTCGCGGATCTCGGGCGGTAGCCGTCGGAAAAGATGCGATTGGCCCTGGGGGTAGGCCTGCCGCCTCAGTTCTGGGTCTTTGATCCTCGGGGTTTCTTCGGGGGTGGTGTCGGTGTTGTTGGGCTTCGGTTTACATGTCTTCTCGTCCTCTTCTGGTGTAGTCCTCTTCCAAAGCGACGTAGTCTTGAATGAAAACTTGAATGATTTTGTTGATGTTTTGCTGATGGCCAAGAAGTCGTCGTGGCGATCACTCCTCGTGGAAAATACTTTCTTGAAACCGCCTAGACATGATTTTGATGTCCGGCGGAGGAGGCTTCGATGGCCCATGGCCGGGCCGGGATGAGTTTCCATATCAGGGCCGGACTTCTAACCCGAAAACTGATGAGAAGGCCGACAATGGTGAGCACACGGTGTGAAGTTGGCGGGAAGGATCAAACAGGACGTAAGTTTCCGTCAACAGAAGAATCCAGCGGGATGGTTCTTTAGTCAGAGAAGAGGGAACAGAAACCGGCAGGCACTGGGAGAAAGAAAGAAGAAGGGAAGAAGCGCAGGCCAGCAGGGGTGGTCTCAGAGGCAGGGGGTGCAGAGGTTGCGAGAACCGATATATATGAATGCTTGCTTCACAGTGTCTCGGATACCTGCTTTGTCCTCGAGGGAAAGGCTCCAAGCAACCAATCGAGGCTGTATATCGTTCCACCGTCCCGAGAATCTGGTAAAAGGACTTTTTGTTCAACCAACCAGTTTCGCAGGTGAGCCAACCGAGTTGCGAGATCATTCAATACAAGCACAGCGCCCACTTTGTATACATACGTGGGGAGGGGGCGAAAGGCGCGGCAAGGATCGAGACCCCCAAAAAGTAGTGTTGGTGTTGGTGTCTCTCGCCTGCCCAGGATGAGAGCGAGCATCACATCTCCACCCTGTGTAACGGGGGCAAGCAAACACGCATTTTGTGGCCTGGTTTTGGCCCAGAAGGATGGGCGGCGCATGGGGTCATATTTTTTTTATTGTTCCATGTTGGGGAGGGTGGTTGTCGACGTGAATGTGACATGTTCATATTTGCTTTCCGGAAGCAGGAAAAAGCAAAGAAAACGGGCACTGTGAACGTCGCAGCGGAACGGGATGGGCGTCACAGTACTTGTACCCCCTTGTCGAGTCCACAGGGCGGACGGGCGCGAAAGGGAGCGGCGGCCGGCCGTGGAACACTCTGCGGGATCGTTTCCCGTGGTGAGACAGAGATCATCTGTGGTGGTTCCTCGTGAACTCGTGGCTTTTGGGTGTGTCACTGTGCCAAAGTGCATCATCGGAGGCGGACGACGGCTCCTGTAAGCCACCCACAAAAAAGTGAAGACCCTGGACCTTCCTTCTGCTCCACCGACATGTGCCAGGGGATACGACGCAGCACCAACAGCTCCAACAGACGATGAGCCGATCAAGCTGCGAGGCGCTGAGAACTGAGCCGTCACTTCCCGCTTAGATTTTGAGGTGGGCGATGATCTGTCCGGTTGCGTTGGCCCAAATTGACTGAAATGACGCTGCGGACCCGAGTATGATGAATGTCAGTTAGCTGGATGTTGCACTTTAGTGAGGAATGTATGAGCCGCTCAACACGGATATGTCTCAGTCCGGGCTTCGCAGTTCCCGCGACATGGCCAGCAACCATGCATCCCGTAGCGAGCAAATCAACCACAACCCCCAAGACCTGAGCGTTTTCCCATCTAGGCATTCCAGTCGTCGAGTGGGACGTGGAACCTGTCAGACTGCAGCATAGCAGGCAGCGAGATGATCCCAACGGCCGCCGCGAGGGCACCAACACGCAAATGTCAAACTGTCACGGCCACTTTGCTGCGTGTCCGCGGCACAGCGGTGTTGGCGTGAGATGGGCCGCTCAAGGCGCTACCTGGCTATCATCGTCAACCTAGCCAGAGCTCCGCAGGCAGAAAAGCGGCGAGAGGTGATTGGCTGATCTACGGGGAACGACGGCGTTCTTTTCTCCTCATCTGGACCCCCTTCTCTCCCTCTCTCCACGCATCGCGGGCTGCGGGACCGTTGTCGATAAGGCCTGGCCGCGAACTAGGCGCGCTAAATGCCTAGTTCCCGGGGAACGGCGGTCGCTGCGCCGGCCGTCCGACGGGGCTGCCGGCTGGGGTGAGGTGCATTTCCCCATTTGAACGAATCAATCTGTGAGAAGCATTCTCCGCCCGGCTGCGTCGACAAGCGGAGGTTTCAGTTGGAATGCGATGCAAGAGTGGTTCAGTTGCCGGACAGCAAAGGCTGAGAAGCAGAGATGTGACGGGCGAATCCCGTGTACCTGTTTTTGTCTTTGTGAAATGCCCGAGGGAGGCAGAATCTTGATCGAGTATTGTTGGAACTTGTGCAGAGCCATGCAAGCCTCGGTTTTTTCGGCCGCATCGTCCCGGGCGGGCAGGTGTTGGGGCTCGCCTCTCTCGTGAGCAAATGTGGATTCGATACCCGTGAAAGAGGCAAGGATGCTGCGTTGGGGAGACGGGGTCGATTTGCCTCTCGCACCAACGGCACCCTGTCGTTCCTTCGAAGCCATTCCCACAGCGGCAGCTGGACGTCGATGCAGTATCCGCAGCGCGTACTGTGCAGTAGTAGGTGTCAGTGTGAATACGGTTATGGATATGCATGTGTGCATGAGGCCATTCAGGATCCAGATCTCGCGGCCAGAGTTTGCGACCCGGTCCATGGATGGTCGAGGGAGAGAGATCCTTGTCGTTCTGTTGGTGGCGGTTGTCGTTGGTTATGTGAAGTGGGTGCTCGACAAGCGGCACAGTCACATAAGACGAGCTCGCCCATCCCTGACAAGATTCGACCAAGATGTGACCTTATAGTCTATACCGACAACTGACAGCAGGAAATGGCATCTGAAGGGAGAGAACTGGGAAACAGAGTTGGACCCTGTGAACTCTGTCTTGAGTTTATCGGTTGGGCGTGCCGGGTGGCGCTCGGTGCCTCGTGCGTGTGATGGCTCGCGGACGCAGCCGTGAGGTAATTCGCACTAAGCAGGAACTCTGTTGGGCGGCGAAAGAAGGTAAATAGAACGATGGTGGTTTTACAGGTGGTGAAACTCAATCTGGAGAGACTTAGGCGCGGCAGACAGGGAATTTGCAAAAAGAAACATCGCGAAATTCACAATGTCGCCCAAAAAGAAAGTTGTCGATGATGGAAGGAGCAACACATGCAAGCCCAGGCTGACATAATCCCATCTGCGCAAGCGCTCTGACCTCCCCTGGCTTTCCCGCTTTTCGGCAAGCTCGAGGGGCCACCGGGACTAGACCGCTAACGAAGCGCTGAAGCAGTGGGCTTGACCAGGATATCGCGAGTTTTCAGCGATTGCCG
This sequence comes from Colletotrichum chrysophilum, assembly GCF_026319265.1. Lineage (NCBI taxonomy): Eukaryota > Fungi > Ascomycota > Sordariomycetes > Glomerellales > Glomerellaceae > Colletotrichum > Colletotrichum chrysophilum. Next base: position 174,064 of record NW_026517359.1, on the reverse strand, counting down.
CTAGCCATAGGGCAGAGGGAGTGCTAAAGACAGGCGCTGCCATTGGCGATGCCGGTTGCCGACAGACTTCCGTTGGGGGAGGAAACAGCCAGGTTCAGGGCATCAGATTAAAGGAAACACTGAACTGATAAGGTACGCGATAAAGCATCGGGAGCAAATGAAAAAAACCAGACGAAAGAAAAGGCGGGGCGCCTGGTCCGTGGCAGAAGCTTGGCGAAGGGAGGCGAACGGCTCGTCCATGCGCTACCTCTAGCAAAAAACAACAATCTCCCACGCGAGACCGACGACGAGGACGAAGAGCCAAGCCCCGGATCGACTCCTGTCTGGTCTGATCAGTCAACAGTCGTCGCAATTGACTCGTCCCGTCATACCTTTCGTCCACACGACTGCAACCTTGACAGCCAACCCCTCCGTTTCATGGCGTTTACTATCCCAGCAGTGCTTCGCTGTGCCGCGCATAAGGGCGCCACTACGTCATGAAGTTCGCAAAGGAGCTCGAGCAGGACCTCGTGCCAGGTTCGAAAGCCTCCCCCATGCGCCTGTCTCTGGTGATTGTCTTGCGATTTGCTAATGCAGTGTTCCTTGAACAGAATGGCGCGTCAAATATCTCGATTACAAGGCCGGCAAGAAGCTCATTAAGAAAGTGTCTCGCGCCATCAATCGTGCCAATGGCAGTCCGCAAGGGAACTCGGGCAAGCTCAACAACCGCGGAACATCCAACTTCTTCAATAGCGACAATGCGAGGGAGACGAATCCCGACGAGAGAACATCGCTGCGGGAGGGCTCTGCTCCGGTCGGCTCTGCCCGACAGAAGCCCATGACGCCCGCGCGAGCGATCCCTGCGAACCACGAACACCAGACCCTGACGAGTGGCTCGAATGATATGCAATATGGTAGCTTCGTGCATACGCCGCCCCAGCACGAGGGAGCTCCCCTCGATCGGCGGCCGACCTTCGAGCTTCCTGACCCTGCGATGAGGGTGCCTTCCCGAACGACGGACCAGGGTGCTGAAGGGGCTCATGCGCAGGAAAGCCCAATGGCCAGGCAAGCTCTACAGCGCAGCGCATCCATGATGACGGATCCACGAAGCAATCAGCCCTCTGCGCCTGAACAGACGCACTCTCCTTCGTCAATGAGACTCCCTCACTCCGCTACTATCGGGTCCGTAAGTGGCTCTCCAAGGCGCGGCTTGCGAAGGTGGTTTACGGGTTCTTCACCCCTCAATCGGGTTGGAACGAACCCCGAATACGGTATGCAGGCACTGGCAATGGAGCCCGGGGGGATTGAAAAGGCAGAATTCGAAAACTTCCTAGACGATCAGCTGAACACGGTGGAGAGGTTCTACAAGGAGAAGGAGGACGAGGCTGGACAGCGCCTCAAGGTGCTTAAGGAGCAGCTTCACGAAATGAGAAACCGACGAACCCAGGAGCTCAACGCTCAAAAGCAACAGGCCGAGATGGAGTTCATGCACGGCCACCACGGACATGGCGACGGTGCGAAGAACGGTCCACTCGGCTGGATTGATCCGGTTAGGTCTAAGATCTTCAGACCAGGACCCAACTCCAGGAACTTGTCGAAAATGGCTCGCACCCCAGTCATGCGTCCTAGGGAGGGCCAAGACGCGAGGATGGACTACATCCGTCGACCACCAGAGCATGAGGTTCCCTACCGGTCCGCGAAGCGCAAGTTGAAGCTTGCCCTCCAGGAATTCTACCGTGGCCTGGAACTCCTAAAGTCCTACGCCATCCTCAACCGGACTGCGTTCCGCAAGCTGAATAAGAAGTACGACAAGGCCATCAATGCCCGCCCTCAGTACCGTTATATGACCGAGAAGGTGAACAAGTCGTGGTTCGTCAACAGCGACGCCCTAGATGGACATATCAAGGCCGTCGAGGACCTATACGCCCGCTACTTTGAGCGCGGCAACCACAAAATCGCTGCGGGTAAGCTGCGAAGCATGGCTCGCAAACCTAGAGACGAGTCTGGCAGCGCCTTTAGGTGCGGTATTCTTCTCGGTACTGGTGCTGTCTTTGGCATCCAAGGCGCCATCTTGGGTGTCCAGCTCTTGTGGGACCATGACGCCCATGTCCGCGAACAGACGAGCTATCTGTTGCAGATTTACGGCGGTTACTTCTTCATGCTCCTGCTGTTCTGTATGTTTTGCATCAACTGTGCAATCTGGACCAGGAACAAGATCAATTATCCATTCATCTTCGAATTCGACACAAGGAACAACCTTGACTGGCGACAACTAGCCGAGTTTCCCAGCCTGTTTACATTTATTTTCGGCCTCTTCCTATGGCTCAACTTCAGCTCCTACGGTTCGGACGAGGTGTACGAGTACTACCCGGTTGCTCTCATCTTCGTATCGGCCCTGATCATCTTCCTTCCCCTCCCTGTTCTCAAAGCTAGGAGTCGAAAATGGTTCGCATATTCTCATGTAAGTCAGCATATGCTTGTTGTAGTGATAGTATTGCGCCATCTAACGACACTTGACAGTGGCGTCTCTTGCTCGCTGGTCTTTACCCTGTCGAGTTCCGAGACTTCTTCCTCGGCGACATATACTGCTCTCTGACCTACGCCATGTGTGTAAGTGTACCTCAATGTCTCCCTACCCTGGCATATCTGACTGTTCATAGAACGTCGAGCTGTTCTTCTGCGTCTATGCCAATGCATGGGACAACCCAGTCCAGTGTAACTCGAACCATTCCCGCCTTCTAGGCTTCCTAGGTGCACTTCCCCCGATCTGGCGCTTCCTCCAATGCCTGCGCCGATACAGAGACACCCGCAACATCTTCCCGCACCTCATCAACGGCGGAAAGTACACAATGTCCATCCTCGCCGCAATGTCCCTCTCAATGTACCGCATCAACAACACTAGAGGCAACCTGGCTATGTTCATTACCTTTTCCACAGTCAACGCCATCTACACATGTAGGTACCTCTCTCCATGTTCTCTCTGTCCAGCAACTAACAGTCACCCACAGCAATCTGGGACATCTTCATGGACTTTTCCTTATTGGACCCCAACCCCAAGAAGAAGCCCCCCGGCAAGCCTGACGAGAAGCCCAGCAAATTGCCCGTCCTCCGTCAAACCAGAGCCCTCAAGAAGACTTGGCTCTACTACTTCATCGCCGTCGTCGACCCCATCCTCCGCTGGGCCTGGATCTTCTATGCAATCTTCACTCACGACACCCAGCACTCCACCATCGTCTCCTTCCTCGTCGCCCTCGCAGAGGTCTCCCGCCGCGGCATGTGGACCCTTTTCCGCGTCGAGAACGAGCACTGCGCAAACGTCACAGCGCGCAAGGCCTCTCGCGACGTGCCCCTTCCCTACCCGACGGAGTCTCCCACGCGCTCGCCGACCATCAGCGATGCCGGCAAGGACGGCGCCGTGCTTGAGACGACGGGCACCGCAGACGCTCCGGGCATGGCAGGCGCCAGCGGGGCTACCACGTCGTCGTCGCGTCGCATGGAGGAGGGCACAGTCAGACGGCGGAAGTCGAGCGTCGCGATGCCGCCACCGCAGAGGACTTTCACCTCGATATTGGCCGAGGCGCATCGGCAGGACTTTGAGAAGAGGAAGAAGCCCATTGAGGAGGTCGAGCCGCAGTTGGAGGAGGCTGGGGGCATGGCCAGCGACGATGGGTCCGGCAGTGATGACGACGATGACGATGATGGGGATAGGTCTGATGCGGCGTCTGAGGCGGACTCGATGGAGGTTAGAGAGGCACGGGAGCTGGGTGACGACGGACGGCAGGGAACCAGGCGGGCTTAATAGTAATTATAAGGCTTTAATGTCTGTCACGATAATGAGACACTTTTCTTGACAATTGCTTTGAATTGCATCCATACTGATGCGTCTTGTGCTGATACATATTCTACAAGCCGTTTCATAAATCATACTCTGTCCTCGTCTACTCTTTACGCCGCGCTGGAACTCTTGCTTCTATATACGCCTCTACTCTCTAGTAACTGGCTCCTCTCAGTGCCACTCGCCGTCAATCTTCTCCCAGTGGTCCAAAAAGCCCTTGAAGAACTTGACACCCAGACCAGGGTCCAGCGCACCGGTCGTCGCGCGGATGGAGTGCATGCTCAGCTGCGGCAGGCCGGCGTCGGCCGCCTTGACGCCCATGGCGCTGCTGAGCGCGGGGCCGACGGTGCCGCCGCTGCGGGTGTCGTTGCGGATCTGGAAGGTCTGGGTGGGCGCGTCGGCGAGCTCGCCGACGCGCTGGAGGATGGCGGTGGAGACGGCGTCGGTGGTCATGTGGCCGTTGCTGTCGCCGCAGATGGCGATGCCGACGTTGAGGCGGGGGACGTGGTCGTCGAGGTAGTAGCCGAGGAAGTTGGGGTTGCCGGCGTGGGTGACGTCGGCGGAGACGAGGAAGGAGGAGGCGTAGGTCTGGCCGAGAGTGTTGGAGCCGAAGGGGACGTCGGCGGCGGCGGAGAGGGCCTCGACGGCGCGCTCGATTGTGAGGGGGAGGAAGTTGGAGCGGGCGCCCTGGCGGAGGAGGGAGCCGATCTCCTCGTCGTCGAAGAGGGCGACGAGCTTGATGACGCCGTCGGAGGGGGAGGATTCGGCGGCGAGGAGGCCGGTGAAGGCGGCCCAGGAGCAGAGCTTGTCGTCGATGCGGCCGCCGAAGATGAACTCGCGGTCGAGGCCGCCGGTCTGGGCGGGCTGGGAGTCGTAGAGCTCGAGCTCCCAGTTGACGATCTGGGTCGGGGAGGCGAGGCCGAGCTCCGAGGAGATGAGCTTGACGAGCTTCGGGGGCTGGGTGTTGACGAAGGAGCCCTTGGGGCCGAGGGGCTCGATGGGAGCGGCGTCGGAGGAGCTCTCGAGGCCGATGATGGGCACAGCCTGGGTCTCGGGGTTGTTCTGGCCCATCATGCCGACGCCAAAGTGCGGCGCGAGGGTGGGGATGCGGGCGATGGGCCAGTCGAGGCGGACGAGCTTGGTGGTGGTCTTGTTGGACTCGTCGCGGACGATGACGCGGCCGCCGATGGAGAGGTCGCGGTCCCACCAGGTCTGGTTGAGGGCGCCGGCGTAGGGGGCGACGCCGAGCTGGAGGTAGCCGGCGCGGGTGGGCTTGGTCGAGACGGGCTTGAGCTTGGCGGTGAGAGCGTCGATGTGGCCGGCGATCATGGCGACGCCGTTGCCGGGCTTGTAGGCCTCGCCGACGGTGAAGGCGATGAGGCCGGAGCCGTTCTTGGTGGTCCAGTACTTGCCGCCGGGCTGGAGCTTCCAGCTGTCGCGGGCGGGCAGCTCGGTGAAGCCGGCGGCGGCGAGCTTGGTCTTGAAGTAGGAGACGGCGTGGAAGATTGTGGGGTTCTCGGTGAGGAAGTCGACGAAGGGCTGGGTGTAGGCTTCGGGCTTGCCCGCGGCGACGGCGCAGAGCTTGCATGCGGCCGGGGAGGCGGCGCGGGAGGTCTGCTTCACCTCGCTGTAGCGGAGGGCGTTCCAGCAGGACTCGCAGACGGGGTTGGAGGCGGCGGGGCGGCCTTCCATGTCGGCGAGGAGGAAGGGCTTGGACGCCGTGACGGGGATGGTTGTCGAGGCAGCCATCGAGGGCGCGGGCGATTGCGAGCGGGAGAGGGCTTCGGCGGCTTCCATTGCCTGCAGGCGGAGAGAGAGTGAGGACACGCGGGTGCGGAGGGAGTCGGGGGTGTGTTTGGTCATGGTTGGAGGGTTGGTGTTGGTGTTATCGCGAGGGAGGGCGTTGTGGTGTTTTGGTGGTGTTTTGATGCAATGCACACGTGCACCAGCGATTGAACAAGTCAGCGGTTGATTGCGCGAGATGCAATATGCGGTGAGCTTGCTGGAGACGGTATGCCTGTGGAGGAAGAAGAGCGCGAGCCGAGGAACGAGGAGTGGTGGACGTGGACGAGGATGAAGCCAGCTGGAGCTTTGGAATCGGATGTGCGAGCCGCCGGAAGCTTCAACGCAACAGACACCCAAATCGGGGGGGAAAGCACGACTCGCCGATTGACTCAAGCCGATACGGGCCCGGCTGCTGCCCACCTCAGCTCCACCTGCTTGTATTGACCGAGCAAGCTCGTTATCTTATCGCGTTCATGGTTGCCATGGTGGTGGCTGGTAATAGTGTCGCTGCGTCGCGCCGGGGTTCGGGAGGGGGTCACTTGACCATATTCAGAAGGTCACAGGCGCTCAGGATGGCCGAAGGAGGCGGAGGAGCGAGACATTTGTCTGTGGTGCCTTGCGCCAAATAAGCTGCCGTGATTTGGTGGACGATGGTGTCATTTGGAATGTTCACGCGACAGATTGTGAATGAGGACGCGGTTGCACTGCATCCAATCCAGTTGCCTCTTCTTCAGCCACACCTCTGCTCAATGTGGCGGTGCGCTAACTTAATGTGGCTTGACGAATCTGCGAGCATCACCTACACCAAACTACCAGCTCCAGCTGGAGCATCAGGAACATTGATTGCTCTTCAGAAAAACCTAGTAAAAGTGTGGAGCGCTTTCTACTTTATGAAGGTACCGAAAGCTGAAGTCCTGTACTCGGTGTACCAATCTTAACGTCCCACCCTCCTACAAGTTCCTTTCTCGCTCTCAACAACACCGGCACTGGCTCACCGGGCGAGGCAGAGTTGAAAAGTCTTTGGCGGGTGTTGGCTTCCTCCATGCGACCTCACTTCTGCCTGGTATCTGAGCATCACTCTCGACGTCAAAGTCAAACCTCAGAACCAGCATCGCAACAAGCACCGTGATGCCCCCTGTTGCATACCACCTTGCGGGACACACATGTGGCACAACGCCCCAAACCGAAAATGCGTTTGGCGGCAACTCGCTGGCAGCAGCCACGACTGGTGTATTTGCCTCTGGTCTCTTCATCTTGATGAAACGGTACGGGTCGAAGTCGGCTGCGTCAGAACCCCAAGTTTCCAGGTCGCGTAGCGTCGAGATGCCGTTGATTTGCAGGTAGCTCCCCTTCTTTAACAGAACTGAAGTGTCTTCCGTGTGGATGGTCGTATCGCGGAGGATTTCGCGGATGCCGGCCTGGACAGAGTTCACACGCTGCGCCTCCTGGATTGAAGATAACGGGAGAGGACAGGCCGTCTTGAGGATTGAAACGTCGAGAGCCCAGTCCGCTTCATCACCTTTGGTGATAGCCTTGCGGACTTCTTCGCGGATTTCCTGAGCCAATCTCGGGCGAGAAAGAATTTCGTAGACAGCCCAGAAAGCCGTGGGTGCGTAATTGGCGAGCATCGCCATGTCGAAGCCGATGTGAACGCGGCCCATATCGCGAACCGTAGCGCCATTTTATTTCAGAACACGACATCTACCTTTGAAAACACCCGAAGCTTCCTCGTGTCCACCATTTCGGATGTAATTCTCATACCGGACTGCGTTGCGCTCCCTTGCTTGCAAAGCATCCCTGGCTAGGATATGAGGCATCAGAGGCTCCCATCACAAGGATGTGAGATTTTTCTGCGAAGGTCCTAAGATGAACGTCAGATCATGATTCCTAAAAGGACATTTTGTTCCACGTACCAGAAGTCTGCCTCATGTTCAGGGTCACGGAAGGGATTCATCGGCCCAAACATGCCTTCTGAGGCAGACAGCGCGATGAGATGCTTCAGCCACGTGTAAAGCTCAAACCGAGTCCCAGGTTCCGCGTTCGCCTTCGTGGCCAGCTCCTCAACCAGCTCCAAAGTCACCTTTGACGAAACCAAAGCCATGGCATCCAGATCAGGGCCAGCAGACATCGAAGCCCGCTGGACCCTGTCGAACTCCTTGGCCTCTGGTGGGCCTTGAAGATGGTCTTGGATCCTCAGGACGATATCTCCCAGTCCGCTCAGCGTCTTCGAGGTCTTGGCGGCAAACGGCGTGAAAGAAATGGTCTTGGCATGGCGCTGAATGGCGCTGATGAGCTTCCGCTCCGAGATGACGTAGAGCTTGAATGTGAAGATGGGGATTGTGAAGACGCCGGACGGTTGGTTTGTCCTAACAATACCTGTCAACGCAGGTGTTCCATGTGACATGAAGAAGAAACGCACGCAACGTCAGTGTAGTACCACCCAGCGCCGCGCTTGGAGATACCGATGAGGTGTCCGATAAGTGGGACGCGTGACCTAACATACTGTGGCTCACGCGTATCTCGTGCGAAGAAGACGAAGATGTCCAAGGCGTAAGCGCCTGCGATGATCGTGAGGACTACCCCCAACAAAGTTATTAGGGCCATTTTACATCCACAATTTGGATAAACGCAAAAGACGCGACCAATCCAATACTTGACGGTCTCACGATTTTTGCAAGGAGGGCTGAGACATTGCGCGATGCCGTTTTGGTGCTAGGCCCATCATCTCGCAACGGCGGGCACATTTTGTCTAGTCCAAATCGGCTTGTCAGCTTGTCTCCTCAACCCGCTGGACAGTTCGCCAACCACCTCATGCGTGCGATGCCAGGGAAGCGGTTCTCAAAATGTTGCAAAGTCAGCTCTGAAGTTTCCGCTACCTCGGCTTCGACGTTGCCAAATAGGGCAGGCTTGCCATCATTGTGAAGTTAGCCCCAGGGTCCAAGTCGAATGATCGACGACTAGCCGGGTCCGAGGCCCCGAGCCGGCACTGAAGCGCCGCCACTTGGTCCAGCCACCGCCCAACTTGCTGCAATACCTAGCGTGAGAATCGACACACGGGTTTTTTCTCGTTCAATTAGAGCGATGAAATATGGCAGACTTTACCTATATCAGGAACTACAAAAGACTGCGCCAAACTCCGGGGCACGCGGGTTGCGGAATCCGGGGTGCGGGGTGTGTGGGGTTTGCTGGACAAGACGACATATTTCTGTTTTATATACCGGGGACAGAAATCCCCTCGTTTCGAACTGAATGTGATATCACGCAATTCATCGTCGAATGCCGGGTAGGCCCGATCCGCCCTGGCCCGGTCCGCATATCAATCTCTCTGGGGTGATATTCGAGAGCATCACTGAGGATCCATTGAAACCTTCTCCTCCCTCAGCGTAGCTATGCAGATGGTGTTTTGCTACTTACAGACGCTTACGTAGCTGTTCTTGGAGCTTCACGTAGTATTCCTCCGTAATAGAAATAGTCGACTCTTCAGCATGTCGTCCCATGAAAGACAACCCCTCACCCGCCATTGCTGCATTAGCACGGTGATACAAGGCGACTGCGACTCTGCTGAAGCTGCGTCAGCTCTTCTGGCAGGACTGTTTTATGGGAACCTTCGACATGCTCGGCGAGCTACTCCAAGTCCTGTCAAGATGGTCGCCGCCAAGGGCTTCATGACTCGTGGGATAGAAGAGGTGATGATTGGCTCACAGACAAGTATTGCGACACGGGGTGACCAAATTGAACTGAAGAGTGTTCCTTCAGCTGCCATCAATCTGTACTTAAGGTCTTTAGATGCCCTCCTCCGTAAGTCTCAGAGTCGGGTGATCTATTCTCACTTTACCGCTTACACAACACCTTGTCTTACACATTCCCCATTTCTTAAATTTGTCGAAATGCATACGGCTTTTACCAACGGCGGATTTCGTGCCTCTCCTCGTGATGTGTGGGAGAAGCGCATCTCTGAGCTCATCGACCAGGCGCAACAGCACCAATCGCCTTACACAGAGACCTTCGGACCCCATACTATCATGATCCACCCTTCTGTCTACTCACCCAAGTACTTTCCCGAGACCTGGTGGTACGCGCAGCACCTTCCCCCCATCATCAATAAGGGAAGCTTTCTGGAAGTTGGCGTCGGGTCGGGCCTCACATCACTCTCTGTCGCTGCGGCTGGATCCCAAGTATTTGGGGTAGACATCAACCCTGAAGCCGTCAACGTCACACAAAGCAACTTTGAAATCAACCATCAAAAGGGCACATTTGTCGTCAGCAATATCTACCAGAACGTCAAGGGCAAGTTTGACTTCATCTATTGGAACCATCCATGGCAGCATGATTCGAACATCCCACTGCAACTGAAATCGGAGAAAACACTGGACTCTGAGTATCAGCTGTTGCGAAGGTTTGTCGGCGAGGCGGACGGGTATCTGACAGACAACGGCGTTATTCTCCTTGGCACAAGTGCATATGCAAACCACGTGGCAATCGTTCAGATCGCCCGGCAGAATGGGTACTCGTGCCAGGAGTTAGTCAGGGGAAATGAATCCATTGGAAAGGGAGTTTTTGAAGAATATTACATTCTCGAGCTGAAGAGGCAATGAGCGCTTCGTGGACGGAACAAGCTCAATCTTTTGGATTCAGCAATCTGATTATTTCATAGGCTTGCTGTGATCTTGCATTGGAGTCCTCGAAAGTATGAAAGTAGTAAGGAAAAAGAAGCAAATCTTACGAAGTAATAAATATCATCGTTATGTTTCAGTTATTAGATACCTTGCTGTATTGTTGCCGGGCTGTTGTCTTCTTCTGTTGTCTCCTCAAAAAGGCGAAGGTGGCTGGGAGGGGAGATTTACTAGCACCAGCCTACTTGCTTCCGGCCCCCCCCCTTCCGGCTAGCACAGAGTGATAGTGTCAAGCCACCAAAACTGCGTGGTCAGTGGTTAGGACTCACCGAATATACCGAACTCTTCAAGCTTAACGTCAGTCCAATGACACATTGTTGTGGCTGCTGCGCTCAGGCTGCCTCAGCAAATCAGCTGCTCTAGACCCAGGCTATCACAGAATGGCAAATCCCTAGGTAGCCACCTGGACAGTCAACATATTAAAGACACTTCTGACGCTTGCCTCCTTCGCACAATTGATCCGCCCTTTTGCTTCTTCCTGAGTTGACCCGGAAGACCAAAAGAACCCTTTCATGAGGCAGGTAGCTATCGTGTGATGCCGGCATCAACCGCCGACCGCTGGGTTGTCGATCCGTCCCGGACGACATCGACAACTCAAAGTACGACTTCTCTTCCGACGACATCACCAACGCTCCCTTTGACAAACCTCGCATCAGCGCGTCCTTCAAAGACTCGCCTCTCCGATGGCGCCCTCGGTGGAATCATAGCAGCTTCAGTCATCGTTACTTTGTCACTTGTGGGGCTGTTATGGTTTATTCGGAGAAGACGGCGCAATGGCAGAGCATCGAAAGCGATCGACACAGAAGGGTCAGGCGATTCCTTGGGGACAAATGCGGAAGCAATGAGCAGGGGCAATACTCCAGGCAACATACCAGTAGAAGATGGCGCCACAGAACCAGTCACGCGCGGCCGGGATCCGACACCGAGACCGCTGCCAACGACGACCTTTGAAAATCAAGACGAGCCCACAATGGCAGCGCTGCATAAGTCACCCGGGCCTGGTATACAGAGGAGCAGCCGGGAGCCTAGGTTTTCTGAAGAGTAGGATACCACAATCTCACTGGGAAGTTACGTTATGGCTGATTTGTGGCGTAGATTCTAGGTAGCATCTCTCATTACGATGGCCAGGCGTATATTCAAGTATTTTGTGTTTACCATTTCAAAATGATACATCCCTGTAAGGCATCTCAGTTATCGGCATGTAAGAGCTGAGTGAAATTCACCAAGCTGAAGCGCCCTAAAACTACTCCCGTTTTCCCTTACTTCACATCTTCATCTCCTGACTCGGTCATTCCTAGCCGCTACCATCTCCATTACCTTTCACCTTCAGTCTCCACAGAGGGAACGCAGGCGAAAGAGACAAAAGAGGTCAAAAGAAGCGAAGCAGATCCCATAAACCGAAGGGTTAAGTGTCTCTAAAAGAGATTCATAGAAGGGAAATATCAATTCGAATACTGAATTTCTTCAACAGGTAGTTGGGTTGCTTGGGGATGAGAGGGGAGGGGAGTGGTGAATAATACAAAGTCAACACAAATGGAAGAAGAGTTCTTACTGTTGGATTCTGAGGAAGCTAGGAGCCACAATAACTTTTATTTCACCACCCTCAAAGGCCTGCCGTTAGCTGTTTGGAATTAACCCATGTTTCACAAATCACTGAAATCCCAGTGCCTGCTACCTTATCTTTCTCTTGTCGGTTCTTGATCTTAGTTGCTGAAGCCATCGAAAGCAACCAGCACCGGCCCATGCTTTCTGAGATGACGGTGAATATAGTAGCAGGCCAATAAACTTTCCTTCAAGCAATGAATTCAGAATGCAGTAGAAATCAAGAGAAACAAAATTGTAGGTAAATGACTAGATAATTCACTAAAAACAACCAGTCTCCAGACACTCTTTATTCAGGTTTGTTTATTGATCAATTGGGAAGATGCATCGGAAATCGCTGAATAGACGCAATATAAAATTTTGGAGTTGGTGAGACTTTGCAGACATCAGCATCTATTCGATGACGAGCCAGTCTTTTGATTTGATATCAGTATTATTCATCCTCAGTGAGACTACAATGAAGCTAGGTGATGCTGGAAGGTATCAGGATTTAGCCATTTGTGGAAGCACCCAATGAATGTTTCCACGGTCGCCAGCTTTCTTCCAATCTCTACGATAGCTATGTGCTGTATTCGCGCGAAGTTCCTGTCCTGCATAGATAACTAGCCTTCTTGTAAGCATGTAGCGTCCAAGTCTGTCCCACATGGGTTAATCTGCCCATTCTCGCCCCAAAATGCTGTGTAAATGCGTCTTTGATCCGCCTCAGAGAAGTGGTCCCCTTCATATATGCTATTTGCCTCCGCGTCAAATTCGGCTCCTCTCTCGATCAGAAGACAAGCCAGGTCAATGCTGAATTTCCTATAAAGCGACAGATGGAGAGGTTTCTCTCCAGCGTGACTTGCTGCATTAATGTCCGCCCCCTTTCCTATCAAGAACCAAAACATGGCATGCACGTGTTCCGGTTCACGTTGAGCTTTATGTGGGCTCCAGTCGTCGAGGTTCATCAACATGAAGTGCAACGGAGTGTTACCATTACTGTCCCTGACGTTTGGGTCGACACCCAGTTCTTTAACAAGGAACTCTGCCACGTTTAAGTCGAGATATGCACAAGCCTGGTGCAAAGCATGAATCTCTCCGCGGGTTCGTGTGATGAGTGAGGCACCGGACTGAATGAGTTGCTTCGCCATCTAAAGACGGATACCGTTCGTATCAGTCTGAACAACGTGACGCCTCCAACGCGGTATTGATGGATATTGGCCTGCTTTCAAAGCGAAGAACAGGGCGATTGCCCCGAAGGGAGGTGAAGTCTCGTTTTCATTGCAGACGATGTCATACTCATCAGTTGTATGGGAGAACATGTAAACTTGCTGGTGGATAAACATTCGCTCAGGTCGAGCTTTGGGTCCTATGTCGGCCCTCTTTTGCACATCAGCGCCATGGTTCAGCAAGAAGTCGACGACAGCAGGATGCGCATGGTATGCAGCCAGATGCAGAGCGGTGAGAGTGGAAGTGACGCCCTCTCTCCAACGATCCTCAACACCATAGGAACGGCAGTCAATGTCCTCGTCCTCCACAAAGTCTGTATGGTCTTCCATGTTGAGATCGGCGTGTCCAAGGTCGATTGACTTGAGAATCCCGTCAAGATTTCCCTTCTTGGCCGAGAGCAGGAATGCGGATGAATGGTTGAATTGGACATCTCGTCGGTACAGAATGGGAGTAATGATGTTGTAGAATGGCTTGCAAGATGCTGCCATTCGAGATAAGTCTTTCCAGTGGTCGAACGCCCGGTAGGTATCGCCTCGCCCTGTGTCGATTTCTTCTACCATGTCATATCCGCTTTTGTTCGTGATGTAGCCTTCGTAATCGTCGAAATAATGCTCGAAGACTTTATCCACGATCATTAGAATGACGCAAACCGGCAAGTCGAGGAGGGTGAGCCTGCTTGGCTGCGACGCCGGGGATGGGGCGTGTTTCTGCATATTGTTGGCTGGGCTTTCGTGGTTCAAACGAGGTCAGAATTACGCTTCGCTCACAAGATTTCTTGTTTTTAGGATTATGATGTACATAAAAGTGAAGTGCTGCTTCCTTCTTTTCTTATTTCAATCTTGTATTTTTCTAGTTGCTGCCCAGCAAGGTGGACCCACCTCAGCATAAAACACAAAAATATCTATACTCCTTACAAAGGTTGACCATATACCTGGGAAACAAACACTTTCTATGCACTGTGAGATGTCCTCTTAGACGACCCTTTCCAGTCAAATGAGTAATTTCCAAGTATTTAACAGAGTCCCTAAAGCTCTAACGTAGTCTTTGCATCTTGATGATGAAGTATGGATCAGCTGCGGTGTTTACGCTCAGAAACCTTGGCGCTTCCGCAGAGCAACTTAATTCTTTGAATGCTTTGTCACACCATGACCACTAAGGCTCCCTCCAAAGTTTTGCTGTCTCTGATCTTTTTGCATCTGTTGGTGATCTGAACGTTCAAGGTTATCTAGGTAATGATTCCGCAATTCTGCAAATCTTCAGGAAGCAACCTGCTTATCAGTTTATCAATTACCTCGCACTTTTTATCTGCTTTGGGTTTAGCGTCATCTGTCTTATCACCAGGATGGCGGCACATCTAGCTCGGAAAACGCTTGCAAACATTCCGCGTTCCGAATCTGAACTTTTGGCTCTCCCAGAGGGAATACGTTTACGGTTCGCTGAAGATTTCCGGCATGTTTGAAACAACAAGAAATAATTCCTACGAGCTTTCAAGAATGAAAAAGCACCAAAAAGGCAGAAGTGAATCTCACCCAGATAACGCATGTAGCAATCGAGGCTAATCTGATGTTTTAGGTGGCTGCTCCGTGTGCAAGCAGCGGGTACGTGATCGATCTCATCGTTTTCAATTATTATTTCTCAAACACCATATCTGATACCCTCACCATGACGATAGCGTGTGAAGTGCGATGAGCAACTGCCAAGCTGCCGCCGTTGCCTGAAAATTGGGGTTTCTTGTCCAGGCTATGGACCGCGCATCAAGTGGTCCACCAAGCACGAATTATGTTCCTTTCAGCGGTCAAATGTCTCAGCATCTCGCGAAGATGCCTCTACTCAACCATCAGTGCTGCTGATGGCTCATCGAGCACATCCCATGAGAACCAATGTACCCACAGCCTTGGCTGCCAAAAGCAGTACCATCCGAGAACGTACTAGCTTGCTACCTCACGCTCGACCTGCATCACGCAGTGATACCTCGACATCCCCTAGACCCTCAACATCCGAGAATGTCACCGACCACATAGAAAATTTGGCGCTTGCGACTGATGTTAGCTGCTTAGGTTCGTCTTCAAGCCGAAATCTCCTAGCCCGGGACTCAGATGAAGGATCAGTGAGAGAAGATATCGGGACTCCGGGCTCGTTGGGCTATGGGATGTTCCCTGATCTATACAATCCCCCTGAGAGATCGTCAATTGTGGTGTACCATTACTTTACAGTGATCTGCCAAGTCATTTCGAACTTCGATTCGTCCGTCAATCCGTTCCGAAATGAGGTTTCCGGCATGTTGAATACATCGCCATTGCTTTATCATTGCATTTTGAGTTTATCATCAGCGCATCTCCACCAAAACGACATCGGGCAATCCAACATCTCACTGCAATATCAAACGGAGGCAATATCCAGTCTGTCTAAACAACTGGCAGAAACGAGCATTGTCAAATCAAAGGAGGCTGATGCCGTACGTGTTGATACCCAAATCTCCAAGAGCCTCACTGTGAAAGATGATGTCCTCTTGGGAGCGATTCTTCTTGGAATGACTTCGGTTAGTCTAAAATCCGAGTGTGCTGTTCATTCTCAAGCTCATGCTGTGATAGGCTTGGCATGATGCGTCATCGACTGGACTACCCCATCTATACGGAACGAGGCAGCTATTCAAAAGCTGGACATCTTTCAATGGCTTGATCCATCCGGATAAGCGGTCTGATATGACCTCTGTTCAAACCTTCTTGTCATCATCTATGATGTATTGGGAAGCAATGAGCTCGTTCATCCACGATCAAAGTCTGGACGTGCTGGACTACCTAGAAATATTTCACCGATCCGGGGCAGAACCCTCAGCAACACCATGTCCATGGACAGGAGTAGGGTCATCAATCTTTCTACACCTCGCAAAAGCAGGAACACTGGTCAGAAACAAAAGATCTTTGCGAAGTCTTGATTTCGTCAAAAACGGAGAATTCTATCGACAGGCGTTGCATATGGACTTGCTGAACGAAGCTTCATTGCTGGAACAGGCAATTCTGAGCTACGAACTTCCGGTCATGTACAGAGTACAGGATGTCGGCGATCCTCGCACTCCACCGGATCACCTTCTTAGTATTGCGCGATGCTACCAGCTGTCGGCCTTGCTAGAGATATACGGTGCGTTTCCTGAACTTGCGTCGGCAGAAATAGTGGAAGAGTCCGGACACTTACGAAGAAATGGCACTGAAGGGAGCTCACAACCGAATGTGGTACTGCAACTCGCCTTTGACATACTGAAAAGTTTGAGAGCGATGCCAGATAGCTCAGGCACCGTCTCGACGCAAACGCTGCCACTGCTCATCGCAGGCAGTGCTTTGAGGCAGAAGCTCCCCTCTACAACGATGGAGTCGCAATCCTCCAACACAGAGGTTTTGCATTTTAGAGAATTTGTGCGGACACGTGTCCTTCATTTGTACCGCACTGTTGGCTTGCGCATTATCAAGCATGCTGCGATCATTTTGAACGAAGTGTGGTCGCTCATGGATAGCATGGTTAGCGAGGGGGAATATTTTCAGAAGGACATCCACTGGATCGATGTCATGTGTGAAAAGAGACTAGAAACAATGCTTGGCTAGATGATTAACTCAAATAGCTTCATGAATGTTGCGCTTTTGTACACGGCTTGTTGTCGATACACAGGCTCTTGTTCGATCCATATCGTCGAACACATGTAGCTTACAACTTCGCCCTCTGGTCGCAAAAAAATGCCAGAGCGTAGGTGTCCGTTGAAAATGAAATGGTCGATCCCTTGGTGAAAAGCATGACATCGCCTGCTTTGGCGACGACCTTCGCGCCAGTCTCATCCTCAACTTGGCATTGTCCCTCAGTGAAGTATTTCGCCTCGTCAAACTCATACGTGAAAACACATGGCTCTCCCTTTTCGATCCGGAAGAAGCCGGCGGATATCGGGTTTGATGAACCAACATCGCTGGTGGAAACAACATCTGAGCGGTAATCAGAGATTGAGTCGGTGCTTCGGGGATTCTAAGAGACTTACCACCCCCAAAGGCGTTTGTTGAACCATCCATGGGTGGCTGCTTTTTGGAAGCTGCCTGAGGCTTATGAGTGAAAGGCATGTTTGAAAAGTAGGTAGTCGATGAAATATGAGACGCAATGTCTGCTGTGATTGGAACTGATCAATTGAGTCCTCCCAAAAAGGCTGTGTGGCAGCACTTAAATATCCCCCACGGGACCTTTCAACAACCCGACACATCAGACCCAAAACCAAACGGATTAGAAATTGAACTTGTGAGTCGGAGTTCCTTTGGTTCCGAGCCCTGCAGTGGACGACGTCAAGTCAACGATCATGGCACAGACAATCAACCTCGCACTTTTTCTCCCAAATAGGCAACCGGGGCCCCGCACCCCCATGCCCGGCATCACCTTATATCAAACTTCATTCTCAACCATGATGCTCACAATCCAAGCCAGATTCTTTTCTGCTCATCGGAATCATGTCTGCTACTCGTGAAGGCTACATTTGGACTCCCGCCGGGGAGACAGTTGGCCTCCAGACCGACGCCGTTGTCAGCAGCACGCCCGATTCTTCTCTCCTTTCCACCTACGATGTTATCGTCATTGGAGCTGGCTTCGCAGGGCTGGTCGCAGCTCGAGATCTAAGCCGAAACTTGCATCTGAGGGTTCTGCTCTTGGAGGGCCGGGACCGCATTGGGGGAAGAACATGGACTGCCAAAGCCCTTGGCGAAGAATTTGAGATGGGAGGGACGTGGGTTCATTGGTAACATCTTCACTTCACGATAACCTACCTACACTAACACCCATAAAGGAACCAGCCGCATGTCTTCACAGAAATTCGGCGATACGGACTGCAGAAGAACTTGAAAACCTCTGCAGGGACCGCTGACGTGGAGACAACCCGCTACACAGCTGCCTTCTCTCCCTCTCAAGAGATCAATGGCGAAGAGATGAACGCAGCCGTTCAGAGAGCCGCCGATGCGTTCTTCTCAATTGACGGCTTATCCAGCCGCAAGCTAATGCCGTACCCCCACGACCCGCTTCGTGAGCCTGCTCTCTGGATCAAGTACGACCATCTATCTGCCAAGGATCGTCTTGACCAACTGGATATTCCACAGCTCGAGAAGGATCTATTCGATGCCATGATCAGCTCCTTTGGCGCCGTCCCTGGAGATCAATGTGCCTTTACCGAGGTGCTCCGGTGGTATGCTCTTGGTGGCCACTCCATGGCCGGCGTGTTTGAGCTCGCGGGAACGTACAAGCTTGGCAAGGGGGGCATGACATCCCTGGCTCGAAGCATTCTGAGCGATTATGGGGGACATCTGGTGCTGAATGCCGCCGTCGATCGGGTGGTCCAGAATGGGGCGTCTGTTACTGTATCCACGAAAGCCGGGCATCGTATCGAAGCAAAGTACCTAGTCTCGACGATCCCCTTGTAAGTTGTTGACCACCTCCCTACCGCGAGGACAAAATAAACACTCACCGCAACACAGGAACTGTCTTTCTGGAGTATTCTTCTCGCCTGCCCTATCTCCCCGCCGTCAAGAGGCCATCAAAGCTGGCCACATCAACAAAGGAACCAAGATCCACTTTCACCTAGCTCGGGAGGAGCCGGGATGGTTCTCCGTGGCCAGCGGATACGGGAGCTCTCCGTGGTGCTTTGCGTTCTCCGACCACAATGGAACCACCGACAAGAAGGGCACGTTTTGCATTGGTTTCGGCTATGGCTCGCATCTCACAAACCGCCATGCCAACAACGAGATCATCTCGAGCTTCAAAGAGCACATGTGCCCTGATGCTGAGGTTATGGCGTACCTCACTCATGACTGGGTGACTGATGAATTCGCCAAGGGCACTTGGAGTTGCTGGGGGCCCGGTAGTATGACCAAGTCTCTGCAAGAACTGCAGAGAGCTGATGGGAGAATTCTTTTTGCAAGTGCTGATTGGGCTGATGGCTGGAGGGGATTCATTGATGGTGCGATTGAGAGAGGCATGCTTGCGTGTAAAGATGTTGAGAAACTCTTGTCGCAGGAGAAGATAACCCCAAGGATGTAGATCGCGAAAATCTCAAGAGTAGATATCGATAGCTCTAGAAGTACCCTGTTAGCTGGAGGTCATTTCAAGGAGAAGCGAGATCGTACTATGGACTTATCATATGAAATTCTAACTCAGATTATTTGCCAAATGTAAATCTACCCAACCTCTAGTCTAAGTATGGTTTCAGTATCTGTAGGGAAACCTTTGTATTTCTTCGTCAATAAAGAGAGCAGGAATAGAGTGTATCTTCCCGATGGCCTCAAGACTGCTAAAGCCAAATGCTATCCAGGTCTTGGACAGCGTGAAGGAGCCCTCCCGCCAAGCCTGGGCCGCGGAAGTTGATGATCGTCATGGACACGGACGGGACGGCGCGGAGATCTTCAAAGACGGGGTGCGGTCCATGCGATGTGGCTACTAAGAGGGGCCTTCTCGAACTCCCTTCTACGTTCGATTTCGGGAATTTACGAGAAGTAGGTTTACTGCGCTTGCCGGACAGCCGGTGGCCAGGGAGACACGACCACGCAGGGTTAGGTGTGCCCGTTGTCGTCACAAGGGAGGATCATGGTGGAGATAATTCCCCTTCGAGCGGGCCGGCCTGCGACAACTTTGAAGTATGACTGACGATGCTGAGGCAAGGGATGTTTTTTCGGACAAGGAATTATCATGAATTCAATTATTATTTTTGATTGAGACTGAGGGAGCTGCAGCATCTTACCTCGACCTCAGCCTGAGGCCTTTGCCTCGAGGTGGCGCGTGTGCATCGTCTTCTTACCGATGTAAGCTCCAGAAGATTTATCAGCTTCAAAGTTCACGATGCCTTCAACCTGCCTGTTCCATCGAGTTTGTCTGACAGCATAACCAACCAAACAATCCCAAGGCGGGGGCCAGCCGGGCTGCACCGTCCCCAACTGCCTATCTATCTACTACTTCTGCACGACCGCAAGCGATGGGGACAGTCAGATAAGAACCGGCCATCCCACCCCAGCCGCCAAGATGGGTTTTAATAATGCGCGCTGACCATGCGCGCAGACAGCGTGCCTTGCGTCCGTCTTACAAGCATGACAGCCAATTACATCCGGGCGCATTCGGCAGAGGAGGGGCAACATGAGCAAAGAAGATTCAGTGGAAAAGGGTGTAAGACAGCACCAGCACCAGCACCAGCACCAGCCCCAGCACGAGCACGAGCGGCAGCCGGCAATAGGGGGAAGACAGACAGACAGGCAAGACAGCACAGCACGGGTGGTGGCCGCGCGGTCTGCACTGTCTCGGGTCCCCTGATGGGCGCTTGCTACGTGCTGAGCTGTCGTGTCTTGTGTCAGTTAGCTGAGTCCTGCCATCTTAAACATGGGCGCCGGTCCCGATATTTTGGGACGACAAGAGCATTGTCGGTGTTGGTGTTGGTTTCTTCTTCTTCTTGGCCGTCTGTGCTGGGTTGCTTCATTATGGTCGACGAGCTTTTTTCGCAGTCCAGCGTCGCTGTCGCGTGTGGCGTGCGCAGTGCTCGTGCTCGGTCGCGGTACCCGACTGGATGAATTTTACGAGGCTGCTTGCCGGGCTCCGTGCCGTCCGGGCCGCGTCGTCTTTCTGGTTTACCAAGGGAGGGGGCAGGGGGGGACGCCTCTGCCGTTTTGCTCGTCATGGGCGGCGTTCACTTGGGAAGGAAACGGAAAGATGTTATCGCGCCATTGATGAGATGCTACTTTTTTTTGGGTGCGAGGGCGCCGGGTTAGAAAGATGGGAGACACGTTCGAAATGGCCCGATTGAAGGGAATGAAACAGCCCGAGGAAGCCCTTTCCAAGATGACGGAACAAATTCGCACGGGAGGCGCAGGAACCGTCCGATGTGCTGAGGACGTGGGTGGTGTAGTGTGTGGTGTTGTGGTGGTTTAGTGGTGTAGTCTAGTACGGTGCGGCGCGTTGGTGTTGAGAACGGACATTCGGCGACCGGGGTGTTTCCTCTTCTTGCCCTGGGTGCTTGGCAACCTTGGGAATGGGAGATTTTTTCAATGGTTTGCTGCAGGTCAGGGATCGTCATGCGGTCTTCATGTCGGGCTGGGCTGGGCCTTTTACTGTGCCTGTTGGCCTTGGGCGGAACTTGGCCGCAAGAGGGAAAAGGCGATAGAGATAGAGCCTACGGAGGAGAGCTGATATCCATGGATGGCCATGTTTGGCGCGAGGTCAATATTCAAGTAGTCTACAGTAGTGTCGAGAGAAACCGAAGGGCTGGAACTTGAGAGAGAGCTGACGCCGCCACAGGGTCGCAAGCTGATGGGGGCCAGAGGGAGATAATGAAAGGGAGAGAGCGGGAGGGCGGGCGGAGATGGAACAAAAGATGGGGCGAATGTTAAGAAAAAAAAGCATAAGAATTCAATGGTTTATGCATATCAACTGCATGGCAACATGGGAACAGCGACGGAAGAGGAATCGTGATCAAGTCCAGTCCCGGCGGTTCGATACGAGAGCCGCTAGCGAGCCGTCCTAGGCGGCTTTTGGTGCGCCAGAGCTCCAGAGCTGGATGCACAGCGGGCCCAGAGGCAGTCGTTGCATGGTTGTGGCGCTTTTTAGTGAGCAGGAACCGTAAACCGCGTCCGATGTTGGTGTTGTTCCTGGATTCCCGCTAGACACCATTGCCGTTGGTCTTCTTTTTGTTTTTCCTGCCCTGAAACTCTAGCTTCTAGGGGTCTTCAGCTCTTTGTGTGCCGCCGACATCAATGAGTGGGGAACATATTTCAGCTCCCTCGACGGACCGTTTTCTCCCTGTCTTTGATGACGAGGCCTGTCATGATGGTGTTGATTGCAGGAGCTTTACCAAGACATTAGCAGGAGAGATTTATCAGAGAGAGACCGACACGCATAGCTGGAGAGAGATAGCGAGGAAGGGGAGCAGAAGAAGAGAAGAAGAAAAAGTGCGAATGGTGTTGACACGCTAGAGCTGGACAGGCTAGAGGCGCCTGCAGGATGCTATTTACAGCTCCGCTCCGAACCAGCGGCTGGCTGACTGGCTGGCTGATTGGGCAGTTGCGGCTGCACTGCAAGCTGTGGTGTAGGTGACATGGCATCATGTATTGCTTCTTGGGGGGAGAACAGCTTGGCAATAGCCGTTGGTGATTCACCTGCTGGATGGATGGGACACTGTTATCAGAGTCAAGACAGCGGGGGACCTTCTGCCATCTTCAGTCGAACCCTGCATCGATCGCAGTCATGTCTGGGTTTCCGAGGACAATGAACCAGCCAAGGCTACAACTTCAACGGTCATGTCGGGTCAGCACATGGGAATAACAGGACGGGAATGTTTACTCCAGAAGGGCGGCGGGCGGGCGGGCCACTCGCGTATTTCGCCCGGACCACGTTTCCCCGATAACATTGTGGGCTCTTTCGTAGGATGGGCGCAGGGAACAATAACTCTGTGTGATGGGGGATGGAGAACAAGACGGGAACAGTGGACAAAGGGCCACTCGGGGCGAACCACCACATGGCAGGGCCCAGGGCTCTCTCTTCCTCACATCCTCAGTTGATCTATCGCAGTCTCTGCTTCTGATAGGACATTTTACTTGATAGAGGCGTCAGTCTTCCTGGGAGCTGAAGAAGCGTGGAGCAGCCGGGTCGTCGGCGAATAAACCGAGCCAGTCTGGCGGCGGGAGGAGGACAAGGGAAGATGGTGAAGTGTTTTCCTATGCCAGCAACGCCAGCAAGCCCAGTTGAGGGAAGGGTATTCACTGAGTGAGGGTGAGGTACGTACCGGGGTGGCGGTGAGTGGGGCATCTCATTTAACCGTATCTGCCCTGAACCCCACTGCGCTTTCTCAATCAGGCAAGTCGACTTTCCCACCATCT
Source organism: Colletotrichum chrysophilum (assembly GCF_026319265.1). Classification (NCBI taxonomy): domain Eukaryota; kingdom Fungi; phylum Ascomycota; class Sordariomycetes; order Glomerellales; family Glomerellaceae; genus Colletotrichum; species Colletotrichum chrysophilum. The sequence continues at coordinate 151,118 of NW_026517359.1, read as the reverse complement.
TCGTTCTTTCTTTCATCCATCCCAATTCACGTTGTCAACTGTCGCCTCTCTCTCCGCCTCTGCCTCTGCCTCTGCCTCTGCTTCTCTCTGCAACGTACCACACCAGTCGACCAAAACACCGGACGAGGTGGCGTTGGATACCCGTAGATGTGCGTCGATCCTCAATTAAAATATCGCAGAAAAAAGACGTCGCTAATTGTCCAACAGGCAGAGGTGTCAGCCAGCCAACTGCAGCTGCAGCCCAGCACGTTGCGGTTGCATTGCATGCGGCATCTTCTTCGTGTTGCCCTTCTACGATGCAGTAGTGCTGATCTCGCCCGCCTGCCGTGCAGCAACAAGTACATTGCCTACCTTGCCTGACCTTGCACCACCTAATGGCCAACCTTTGCCTGGTCACCAAATAATGGCATTTCGCAGCAAGGTCTGCCCAGCAGTGCCAATGCGCCCAACCTACGCGATCGTCAGGGGGTATGCCAGTCGAGTCGCCCTCGCCGGAGCACACGCAGGCAGACCATCACGGGAAAAAAAAGATTCATCGAGACTCGAGAGCCTCTCGAGTCTCGCATCCAGCCAAGCCAATGGAATTGCCGCTGCGACGCTAGCCTCGACTCTGTCAAAGCCAAAACGGCCCATGTTTACCGCCCGCCTGCGCTTCTGATGGCAGCCATGTGCCAGAACCCAGAGCTCTTTGAACGTTGCCCGCCATCGTTGTGCTCGCTTGCTGTCTTTGTCGACAAAGACGCCGAGTCACTGGTCTGACGCACGCCGTTCTTCCGTCCCTCTCCACGACCAACTGTCTGGGGGGTCCTGTCACGGCCCTGGCTCGCTAGCTCAAGCAGGTAGCTTGCTCTCTTCCTCCTCTGGACTGGATCATGGACATGGCAAGGATATGGCTGGTGCCATGCCATCCCATCCCATGGCAGGCAAGGCAAGCAAGGTCCCGGCCCTCGAGCTACCCTGGCCCTGCATCCACCACGATGGGTCCACGGTTCTTTCGCCCGCGTGGGCTGGCTTGGGCTGTGCCGACCGACGCGGCCGCGCCCACGAGCTGCTGCTTCAGCTACCTGCGCTAACACCGTCAACCGTCAACCCGTCACTCCAGCATGCCAATTTTCAAAACTTGATATCTAGGAGCCGCCCTCCCGTCTCCGAACACATGGATCTCCTGTCTCCTCATCCCCATCCGTCCGGGTTTCCTTCTTTTCGAATCCAACAGCAGCTCCACGGCCAACCGCGCCCGTGAGCACCACAGTCCATCTCATCATGGCTCCTCTCACAACATGGCTGTTGACAGCCCTCGTCGGCCTCGCCAACGGCCTGGCCTCGACCGACACCATCACATGGGGAGGCGACAACTCCCGCGCCGGCTACCAAACGTAAGTTGATGATTCTCTCCTCTTCCGAGCTCCCCCACAAAGCACCCCGGCGCAGATCCGTTGCGCAGTCACAACCGCAGCGCTCCGCCCGGTGGGGGAGACGGAGACAAAGTCTCCATCACGAGAATGCACAGCTCCTAACGCGAATTGATATCAAGAACACACAACATGGACCCCTCCGTGGTAGGGAGCTCCCAGTTCGGCCAGCTGTTCCGGACGCAGCTTCCCGGCAACTACGGCGGCCAACCCGAGCAGATCTTCTCTCAGCCTCTCGTTTACACCCCCAGCGGCGGCGACGGCACACAATACGTCTATGTCGCAACGCAACAGAACAATGTCTACAAACTTAATGCAAAGACCGGCGCCATTGTCGCCTCTCGCAACCTTCACATCCCCTTCCTGACCGCCGACCTCGACGGCTGCGTCGACATCAATCCCCACGTCGGCATCACCGCCACCGGTGTCATTGACCCATCCACCGACACCCTGTACCTGACCTCCAAGACCTACGCCGACCAGACCCAGATCAACGTCGCCCAGGGCCGCCCGGCCGGGCGCTACTACATCCACGCACTGGATGTCAACACCCTCGCGGAACGACCCAACTTCCCCGTCAACTTGGAGGGCACTGTCGCTAGGAACAACCCGATCCGCTCCTTCAACGGCGGCATCCACCACCAACGCCCCGCCCTTCTGAACGTCGGGCAGTTCGTCTATCTTGGTTTCGCCTCCCATTGTGTCCAGTATAACTTCACCGGATGGATCATTGGCTTCGACAAGACGAGCGGTAATCTGGTTGAGCGGTGGGCTACTCAAGGTGACGGTGTTCCTAACACCACCCCCGGCGCCGGCGTCTGGATGTCTGGCGGTGGTCTCGCGTCCGACGATGCCGGCTCCATGTTCTTCGCCACCGGCAACGGTTATGCTTCTCAGCTCAGCACCATCCCCGTCAACGGTCGCCAGCCTCCCACGGCCATGGAGGAGGCTGCTGTCCACATGAGTATCGGAGGTGACGGAAGCTTGACCGTAACCGACTTTTTCATGCCCTGGGAGAAGCAGGCGTTGGACGGTGCCGACAAGGATTTGGGCACCAGTCCTCTGCAGATTCTCCCCAGCGCCTTCGCTTGCGGTGATATTAAGCGCATCGGTGTCGTGACCGGCAAGAGCGGTAAGACATACTGGATCAACCTTGACAACATGGGCGGCTACCGCAACGGTGCCAACCTGTTGGATGCCGTCATTCAGGTCTACCAGAACCAGAACTCGGTTTACGCTGGTGCTGGTGTCTACCCGTTGGAGGGCGGTTACATCTTCATCAATGTCATCAATTACCCCACGAATGTCTTCAAGTTCTCCTGCGACGCTGGAGTCCCGTCATTCACCAAGGTCGCGAACAGCCCCGCCGCCAACGCTGCCATTCTCGGTGTCAGCCACGGCACTGTCACCTCTCTTAACAACCAACCAGGCACCGGTCTCATCTGGACGCTCGACGTCCAGGGTTCTCAACTCAGGATCTATGATGCTGTTCCTAAGAATGGTTTCATGAACCTTATCAAGTCTTTCAGTGTGCCTGGCTCGACCAAGTTCGGCAGGGCTGTCTTTGGTGACGGCATCTTGTACCAGGGCACTACTCTCGGTTACCTCTATGCCTTCGGCTCGCCCGTCAACGTGCCTGTCAACTGCACTTCCTCCAACGATTTCGGCACCGTCAATGTCGGCAACCAGAGTGTGGCGCGCTCGATCTCTTGCACGGCTCTGATCGGCGCCACTGTCACAGACATTGGCCTGGATGAGGCGGACGATTTCGTCATCACCAACGCCGGAACTCTGCCGCTTACCCTCACCGCCGGCCAAACCTTCAACGTCTCCGTCGCCTTCAAGCCCACCACCATTGGCCTGGTCTCTTCCGATCTCCTTATCAACACCACCAATGCTGTCGCTGGCTACAGTCAGAACACTCATGTCAGATTGACCGGTACTGGCGAGAGCTCCAGTCCCCTGCTGGCCGTCACGCCCCCTACTGTCACTTTCGAGGGCATCATCGCTGGATCCAACGGCACTCTCGCGGAAACTGTCATCATCTCCAATCAGGGCAACACTCCTCTGTCCATCACAAACGTCCAGTTTTCTACTACCAGCGCCCAGGGACCCTTTACCACATGGAACCACGAGACTGACGCTCTCACCGTCGGGAAGTTCACTCTGACCAACATTCCTACCACGATTGCACCCAACAGCGCCGTCACTGTAAACATCGCCTTCGACTCTTCAGTGGCTGGAAGCTTTGGTGCCTACCTCACGGTGAACTCTAACGGCGGCAGCAAGTCCTTCACTATTGCAGGCTCCGCCGGCCCTGCTCCTGTCGCCTTGATCGAGTTCCAGACGCCCGATGCCACCGGCTGGGTCCAATACGATGCTAGCAAGAACTTCACCTTCGGCAACGTCACCGAGAATACCTCTAGATCCCTTAAGTTCCGCGTCACCAACAATGCTGCCGCCGGAGGTGTCAACCTCATCCTGACCGTCTCGAAACCGCCTTTCGGTATCCCTGGTATCGTCGGGGCTGCCAACACGGTTGATCTGGCCGAGGGTACCCAGCTTGCCCCCGGTCAGAGTGCCACGGCCACCATGATCTGCTCCGTTCCAAAGTCTCAATGGAACGTCGATACTTATGTGGGATCGGCGCCTTGGACCATGAACACCAACGACCCCAACTTCGAAAAGCATTTCTTCACATTTGTGTGCAACGCCGTGTCCGAGCAAGCCCCGCCTCTCCTGCCTAGCGGCCAGGGCAAATACCGATACATCGGATGCTACAAGGAGAACAACCCTGGCCGCCAGCTCCCCAACCAGCTCGCCGGAGGCACCACGAACACCAACCCCAGCTGTATTGCTAACTGCGCGGCGAAGAACTACGTCTTCTGCGGAACTCAGTACCATACCGAATGTTGGGGCGGCCCCACCATCCCTAGCCTCAAGGTCGACGACAAGAACTGCAACTACGACTGCGGCGGTGACCTCAACCAAGTCTGCGGTGGCAACGGCGTTGGCACCCTCCAGGGTGGCGCTTTCATCTCTGTCTTCGCGGACTCTACCCAATGGGACGGTAACACCACGACGCCCACGCCCAACCCGACCAACCCGACGAATCCTTCTGGTCCAGTCGTCAACCCCGGCGTGGGCCAGTATGTGAGCGCAGGATGCTACACTGAGGGAACAAACAGTCGTGCCCTGCCCAACTTGGTCAATGTTCAGACTCAAACAGTCGGCAGCTGCATCACAGCTTGCGCCGCCAAAGCGTACACATGGATCGGAGTAGAGTATGGAGGAGAGTGTTGGTGCGGTAACACCCTTGCCACCGGCGCTATCCCGGCCCTCGCCGCGGACTGCAGCATGACTTGCAACGGCAACAGCAGCGAATACTGCGGTGGTCCCAACAGACTCAACATGTACACACTCAACGCCTCCTTGCCCGTGCCCAGCAGCTCGAGCAGCACCGCTGCCTCTGGTACTGGTACCGCAACCTCAGCCGGCACTGGTACCGGCACCTCTACGTCAACCTCGGCTGCTGCTACGACCACCGCCGCCAACAGCCGTATCGGCGACTGGCTCTTCCAGGGCTGCTGGACAGAGGGCACAGGCGTTCGCGCTCTCCCGGTCCGCACGTATGCCAATGACTCCATGACTCTGCAATCTTGCAGTGGTTTCTGCCAGGGCCTCAAGTACTTTGGTACCGAGTACGGCCGAGAATGCTGGTGTGGCAATGTCCTGGATGCTACGTCAAAGCAAGCGCCTCTGACGGACTGCTCGTTTCCATGCCCCGGTGACAGCACGCAGAAGTGCGGCGCTGGAAACCGACTCCAACTCTACATGTACTCTCCCGTCGCGTCTTCGTCCACCACCGCGACAACATCTTCGTCCACCGCAGCATCCACCTCATCCAGCAGCTCTGCCGCCTCGGTGACCGTCCAGGACAAGGCCGTGTCCAGTTCTACCTCTTCGACACTTTCAGCGTCTGGCTCGACTATCACCTCTATCTCCAGCAATGCCACTTCCCTTTCGACGAGCACGTCTTCAACTCCTGGACTCATCCCTGCGGCGGTCACATCGACTACGTCGTCGTCCTCATCTTCGACCCTGACATCGTCTTCTAGCTCCTCGGCAACTCAGAGCAGTACGTCCTCGGTCTCGTCTTCGTCTTCCACGTTGACCTCTGCCTCTCTTTCATCGTCCAGCTCCACGGCCGTGTCCAGCTCTACATCGGCTTCTAGCTCCACGTCGACTTCTGGCGTTACGGCAGCTGCTGTCTCAACGACATCTTCCAGCTCCTCGACCGGCTCGAGCTCATCTTCCGCCTCCAGTTCTGCGACAAGCTTCAGCTCTTCTACAGCTTCAAGCTCCTCAAGCTCCAGCTCCTCTACGGTCTCTAGCTCTTCTTCATCCTCTAGCTCGTCTTCCTCCATCTTCTCTGCTGCTTCGGTCTCCTCCACGGCCACTAGCTCCTCTTCGAGCTCCAGCTCCCAGGCTTCCTCCAGCTCCTGGACAAGCTCTAGCTCTTCCTCACCCTCAAGCTCGTCTTCCGCCTCAAGCACCCTGACAAGCTCCAGCTCGTCTGCATCCTCGAGCTCCACGGCGACTTCCTCCTCCCTCATAACCTCCTCTTCCTCCTCTTCCTCGACCTCGACCTTCAAGTCGAGCTCCTCAAGCACCTCTTCGAGCACCTCCTCCGCGAAGCCGACCCCGACAGGCCCCGTCATCGTCCCAGGCGACCAGAACTTCACCTACTATGGCTGCTTCTCCGAGCCCCAAGTCGGCCGTCTCCTCCCCACACAAGTCGTCAACGACGGCGTCAACATGACCATCAATAAGTGCCTCAGCGCCTGCTCCGACAAGCTCTACGCCGGTGTCGAGTACGGCCGCGAGTGTTGGTGCGGTAACTCCCTCAACTACGGCGGCAGCGGCGGCACCACCATGGCCGCGAACGTGTCCAACTCGGACTGCTCCTTCAAGTGTCCAGGCAACAGCACACAATACTGCGGCGCGGGAGTGAGGCTCAACCTCTACATCCTCCGAACGGAGTACGCGAGGTTGCAGAACCTGGCCGGCACCTCGCCCTAAGAAGAGAGATGGTGACACCGGCCGCCAGGTTTCCTTTAATGTGATAATGTATACACCTTAGATTTATAGACTAGTCATACGGGCTTTGCTCGGGAAAACGGGAGCAGCCTATTTTTACGTAATCTTGATACCTCTCTTTTTTCTTCTTCAAATTTGGCCTCTCCTGGAAAGGCAGTTTCTGTGAGCTAATTGATTTGATGTCTGCGGTACGAGCTTCCGCGCGCGGATATAAAGGGCCGGGCTACCATGCACGACTCATGTCATCGCTTTCTAGGCCTGCATAGCCTTCGCCGTCGCACCAATGCTTTGGATGAACTAGAATTCGGGCGTTGAACCACATGTCCGGGCTCTTCGGCATGATCCGACCGACGCTGAGCGAGGCTTTAGATGTCGTCGCAGAAGGGAAGTTTGTGGTGCAGTGGGGGATAAGTTGAAGATATAATAACCCCCGGGTCAGTGCCTCTCACTAATTCGTCAAGATAGACCCCGTTTTGAAATCTGCGAGCCGACTTTGAACACTTCACTGCGACCGGCTCGATGTAGGAGCGGCTTATGTGCAAAGCCCGGCCGAATCGTCTGGTAGTGTCGATCGTGGGGACCTGCCATCCCATCTCTCCGTTCATCTGATCTCCCTTCGCAACCTACGCAGCGCAACTCAATCTCAACGACCCTCCATCAAAAACCACAACCTCCCCCCCCAAACGGATGCATCTCCAGTATTCGAGGGCGGGCAAGGGAGGCGGTGCGACGCGGATAGTACGGGGAGTTCGAGCGGGTATTGTATTCGTGAGGATGGGTTTGATACGGCGCATTTTCAGGCTTGATGGGGGTGAAGGATGATCCGGGAGGATGACGGTGGGAAAGGATGAAAGAGTCTCGCCTATGACGGAGACTTGCCATTGGAAGAGACGCGCCGGAAGCGATTCCGGGCTGCACTACGGTGATCGAGGACGCCTCTGGAAGAAGCTTCAAGCTCCAAGGATGCCACAATTGTACACACTCAATGAATCTCAGTACATACGCCAATCATGACTCCATCAAAGCTCCATCCCCAAAGAGACCGGCGTTAAAGTTTCCCCGATGGAGAGTGTCCCGGCTTGGCATCAAGAAAGATAAGCGGCGCCACCTCGTCCTATGCTCCCCTCTAATGCTCCGAAGACCTCGCAAGCATCAGTCCACTTGCACACGTCCCAGCGCCGTGGTTCGCGCCGTCGCCAATGCCATTGTCCGCCTAGACCGGGTCTAGTCCTGTCTCTGCGCCAAGTCCGCTGCGCCTAGCGTCACTCGGCAGGTCGTTGCCCAGTGCGGACCCCGGCGACCTCGTGGTCGAGGGCCTTGAAAGAGAAGCCAGAGCCTCTTAGTCGGTTATTTCGTCAAGCTTTCTTTACGAAGTGAGACAAGCTCCGTTGAAGATGCCGAATGCGGGATGTTCGCCCTCCCGGAAGCGGCGTCGTCTGGCCCGGGGTGGGAGGCGGGCTACTTCTTGGTGTTGGTCAAAGCACCAACTCGGTGGGATAAGCGCGGATGTCTTGGATGGGTGTCTCTCGTGGCACAAAGAAGACCATGGTCCGTTGTGGCGGTTGAATTATTGAATACCGGTGGCTCCGTTCTGAGAGAATGGGCGAGAATTACGGGGATTTCATATAAGAAGAGAAGAGAGAGCCATTGAAACACAACATTCCAACAACTAAGAGCATCGACTCGCTTCATCACATTCCTTCTCCAAAGGTCTTACCCAACCACATTCTCTCCATCGACCATGGGTTTCAACCAGCTCTCATTCCTTCTCTCATCCACCCTCTTTCTCCAAGCCCTCGCGGCCCCGGCAAACAACGCCCGAGCCGCAACCCCGTCGGTAACAATCGCCTCCGGCGTCGTCGTCGGCGCCACCTCAGCCCCCGGCGCAAACACATACCTCGGAATCCCCTTCGCCAAGTCGCCCCCGGAGCGGTTCTCCCCTCCCCAGGCCCCGGCATCATGGTCCACCCCGCTCACCGCGACGGCCTTCAAGCCCGCCTGCATCCAGCAGTTCTCCGACAGCGGCAACGCCCAGACCCTCCAGAAGGCCATCTTTGGTAACCCAACCGGGCCCCTGACGGCTGAGAGCGAGGACTGCCTCTACCTCAACGTCTTCACGCCGCCCACCGCGACCCCGACCTCCAAGAAGGCCGTCATGTTCTGGATCTTCCCGGGTAACCTCCAGTTCGGCACCGCAAGCCTGCCCATCTACGACGGCAGCACCCTCGCTGTTTCCCAGGACGTCGTTGTCGTCACCATCAACTACCGCACCAACATCTTCGGCTTCTCCAACTCCCCCGAGGTCGCCACGGGCTCCCAGAACGCCGGCTACCTCGACCAGCGCTTCGCCCTGCAGTGGGTCCAAGACAACATCGCGTCCTTCGGCGGCGACCCCAAGCGCGTCACCATCTTTGGCGAGTCCGCCGGCGGCGAGTCCGTGAAGCAGCTCCTCGCGAACCCGCCATCCCCGCTGCCCTTCGCCGCGGCCATCATGGAGTCCCAGCAGAGCCTGCTCCTCGGCTCCGGCCTCGACAGCTACAACAAGGTCCTCAAGCAGTTCTCCTGCGCTGACATCGCCTGCCTGCGCAAGGTGGACGCCACCGCGATCAAGGCCTACATCGAGTCCGCCGCGCTCGTCTTCCCGCCCGTCGCCGGCGACGGCACCGCGACCAAGGACGTGCGCCCCAGCATCTCCGGCAAGACGTGGCCCAAGATCCCGGTCATGATCGGCACCACCCTCAACGAGGCGCGCGCCTTTCTTGCGGTTGACGGGATGAACGACGGCAGCGGCGCGATGAGCGACGCGCTCTCCATGGTCGGCATCACCGACGCCGCGACCAAGAACTCGATCCTCGCCAAGTACGCCCTCCAGGGCTTCAACGACCCGTACACCCTCGCGGACCGCATCATCACCGACGCCGTCTTCACCTGCACGACGTCCACGCTCGCGTCATACCTGGCCTCCAACGGGTACACGGCGTACCGCTACCGCTACGACCCGTCCTTCACGTCGACGAGCATCTTCGCGAACGCGGGCTCGTACCACACGAGCGAGATCCCGTCGGTTTTCGGGACGTACGGGCAGTACGCCAAGTGGGGCGCCGCGTCGGCGCAGCAGACCAAGTTGAGCTCGTGGATGCAAGGCGTCTGGGGCGGGTTCGCGAAGAACCCGGCCGGCGGCGTGGGGTGGACCAAGGTGGGCGGCTCATTGTTGGGCATGGATTTGGGGTTGATTGGGTCTGGGTCGTCGACGGGGGTGACGCCGGTGTCGTCGCTTTTGACGGCGGATTATATCTGTCCTTTGTACTATGGGCTGGAGGACGCGCTGGGCTTTTCGTGGTAGTTTTGCGTAGACTTGAGTGGGTGTGTTTCTTGTTTTCAGCGATTAAAAGTAAGGCCTTTCACTAGTATAATGTTTAACATCGAGTCGATATAATCAAACAATCTTTTCAATAATTTTAATACCCCCCTTTTGACCCCAGCACAACGTTCGGCTCCGGGTGCGCCAAGGTGGGGCCGTTAAGGTCGTCCGGGTGGGTCCTAACTTGCGGATGCAATCGCGCTCGCCGTTGAAACACAAGCTGGAGTGAAAATTCACTACCTAAGTAGCGATTGAAGGAAACTGCTTCATGGCCCATATTATCCTCTTCAAAGTTTCACCTCCAAGATCGCGCTCTAGATTGCCGAGAGAAATAATAGGGAATTATTTAATTTAACTACTCTCTTACTCCTCCCGTGTGACTGAGAGCTCAAGGCAGACGCAAATCCTTCCTTCCATCGATTCTTACGGCTTCTTGACATATTCTATGACAATAATTGAACGGTCCTTCCACGCAGTGAATTCCACGCCAGTACATCCTAAGACTTAGGTTCACCCAGCTGGCAGCACCTTCTCTACCCAACATTACCCCACCTCGTCAGCATACACCAGGCCCCATCAACTACAGCTTCTTCACCTACAACGCCTTCAACCAAACACCTTCATCGACACAATCAAGGCACACACTCAATACACAATCATATTTTACAAGATCACAACATCTCAACACCTATCAACATGCAGCTCAGCACTACCATTCTGGCAGCGGCCGCTGCCAGCCTCACCAGTCCCGTCGCACCTCCCTCGCCGAGCTCTGTCCCTTCCTCTATCATTCTCATTACTACAACAGCCAATAGCTTCAATGGCTCTGCCAACGCCAGTCTCCCCCTCAAGCACGGCCCTAGCAATCATCTCCTCACCAGCAACCACAACTTCTCCAAGACCTGCACCAACATCCACGGTGACTTCATCGACACTATCGTCTGGGCCTGCTGTAGCAACACGAACGGCAGCTGGTCCCAGAACCGCTTCCGTCTCGGCCAGTGCCTCGAGAACCGCCGCAGCAAGCTCGTCGCCCGTCGCGACGGCCGCTTCTGGCGCACCTGCCAGGACTGTGGCTTCAAGGACCCGGACAGGGCCACGGTATATAGCTGCCGCTGCTGGCCAAAGCCGACTGCTGGGGTTGAGCATAAGTTTGTGGACACGGAGATTGACTTGGTAGGCACCCTTTCCATCTCCGACTTCTATCTGGCTAACGAATGGTCTAGGATACCTTCATGGGCAATGAGCGGGGTGAGCTGGTATGCTTTGGAGTCAAGGAGAGACACCGCCACGAGGAGTGCCAGCCCTGAAAGCATTCATTCGGTATGGAATTTCCACAGGAATGGTTGCGAATATCACGCCAGTTGAGGCAAATTTCACGGGCGCATGGAGTATAACATTATTTCGGTAGCAGCAAACACAATCTTAAATCAAGATCCATTAGTTCCTTGTTTTCAGCCGAGTTTGCGATGTATCGATCGACTCAGATGCCTTGCGTCGGTTCAGCCTCCTTCACTTTGACAAACGCTTCGTAGAAGTCCGATGGATCCTGAGCGCCATCCAACCGGTGGACTCCTTGAATAACAAAGGTCGGAACACCCGAGCCGCCAGCTAGCTCACGGGTCTTTATCTCTTCCTCGTTGACTTCATCAAGACCCTTCGTGGATTGGAGAAACTTTTCCACATCTACACCACTCATACCAGCGCCAGTCGCAACATTTTGAAGAATTCTGATGTCAGAAATGTCCTGCTCAAGCTCATGATACGCCGCAAAGAGGCCATCGATCAGTGCATTTTGCACACTGGTGTCTTCGGACCGGCTCAGACGCACAAGTCGATGCGCATCACGCGTGTCAGGGCCGATCTTGCCTCCCCACCTGAAGTTGACGCCGATAGAGCGGCCAATCTGCTCCATTCGCTGTGTCAATGCAGCCTGCCTCTCTGGCGACATGTCACTCAACCTGACTTTCGCCACCTCGCTCTTATCGACGCTGTGAGGATGTGGGTTATAGTGCAGATAGTACGGCTTCCACGTGATAGAGAAGGTGTCGTTCTTTCCACCTGGGTAGGCCTTTTGGTAAAGAGTGATGGCGTGGTCTACTTTGCGCTTGCCAATGTAGCACCACTGAGAATCGGTCAGTACGGTGAGTTGGGTGAAGGTCAGGACGTGTTGATTGATCACTTACCGCGCAGACAAAGTCAAAAGCCACTTCAATTGCGATGATCGTCATGTTCAGCAAGGCATTTGATGGCTATGCTCATCTGGCTTGGGTGTTTTCGTAAGCACAGAAAGTTGGAGAAGGTAGGTTATCTGGAAACAAAAATGACTTGCCGCGAACCAACCACATGGCGGAATCCCGCCAACCGAAATGCACTAGCCAAGTGAATACTCTCGTCAACAGCTTTTGGAGTCTTGGATTTCGCCAGTCTCGCAGGCCGAATGGTAGGCGAGAAAGGGTTGTCTTCATCAGCGCATAGATTGATTGATGCCTTCTTCAAGATGTGAAGCCAAGCGGATTTGTTTGCATCTTTTGCTCAAACGACTGCAGAGATTGATCAAAGCTATGCAGTGACTCATGGGGCCTTCGGCCGTGCACGAGAGCGCCTGATTCGTGATTTGAATCGCCTCATCTTGAACCCCCTATTGATCCGTACGAATGAACAAGCTTCCGAGAAGGGACCCAAGCTGGCTGAGGAGCTGCGTTCGATAGGCAACTCGGAGTTCTGTCGCCTTTGTGGCTTCGATAGCCCTCTCGAGATATTCCGGAAGGCCAGTTTGGGAGTATCAATCATTGTACTTCAATTGAATCTGTCCCAGCATGAAACCCGTTTAATTCTTTCCGGTTTAATTCTCAGCGATCTATATGACGAGGCGGGTTTCTCGGGAAGCATTCTCTACGTCTTTGATGTCATCTGTAGAGGCTCTTGTAATTGCGAACGCCAGCCGAGAGTTTCTGCATAGCTATTTTAGGATGGCTTGCATAGGCGATCTCCAGTGTCATGTTTTGAGCCTCCCGACCGATTGTTAGAGCCATTCCTAGCGAGCGGGGGGGCCTCTACAAAGAATTTAATATTGTGGGAAAGAGTGTACTTTCAGCTTCAATCAAAAGATCCGGATACAACTGCTCTTTGCCGGCTTGCTCGATGGATATACACGTCAGTCCATTTTGTGATCAAGACTAGAGGGACTACCGGAAGGGACTGGAAGATTGATAAATGACAACGTCCCCGACTATTGCTTACATGACATTTGGGTGTCATATGCTGTAGTCATGCGTTTGACTGGCTGTTCGGGCGGGCGGTAGCTACGGACGATGAGTGTGATCACAATGAACAAGGCCTCGGCGGTAATGATAAGGACGATAATAAAGGTGATCTAGTATCAACATTGCATGTGACTTCACCTAACTGGAAGCGGCCAAGACACTGGCTATTTCCGGAACAGATGCGAAGATGGCAGATCTAAGATTCCAGATCGTTTCTAGATCGCCTGAGTGGCGGCGAACCCATGTACGAGGTGCCGCTAACGGCTTCAGATTCCTTTGATGTATGACGAACGGACAAGATGGTCTACCATAATACAGGCTGGCCACCCCCATTTCCGCTTCTTTATTCACGTCTTCGACACAGAATTTCGAGCCTCTCGCTTATTCTTTGTCGCGGTCGGCTCCATGCTGGAGATTCCCTGTTCATCCATTTTTGTTGGTCGCAATATCACCCATCTCAGTCCATATCGACGTCAGCTATCAGGCCCTGATCGGCCCAATTATGTCTACGGACGTTTTGACAATCTACTCTACTGTAATATCATTTCGCAGCCGACATCAAGTTCTCTACCATGCATCCATCAAGATCCAGTGTTGATGGCCAGGACAGTGATAATGATTCTGGCATCGTCATCGGAGTATCTGTGGCAATCATGACGATATCATCAGTAGTGGTGGGGATGCGCATGTTATCAAGGAGCTTAATTAGACAACGAGGTTGGGATGATTGGGCGGCCGTCACATCACTGGTAAGCATATCTGCTTAACGACTGGCTAGAATCCCTCAATCTCACTGTTGTATAGTTATTCATTGTCGGGTGTGCAACATCGATGATCATCAGTAGGCTGCCAGCAATCATTACGCCGTCATTATCCATGCTTACCTGGAAAAGTGACGAGATATGGCCTTGGGAGGCACGAATCCACCCTCTCGGTTGAGACGCTCATACAGTTTCATAAGGTTTACTCAAACCCTACCTCGCCCTAGGCCGACGCCATGACTGACATTTTCTAAAGACCTTTTTCATATCCTTGTTGCTTTACTTTTTGTCTATCATCTTCATCAAGATGACGTTCCTGCTACAGTACTATCGCCTCATGGAGGTCTCCAGAATGCGGCATGTTGTGGTGGGCTGCATGATTCTGATCGTCCTATGGGCTGTGTCTCAAATCCTTGTCGCTTTCTTACAATGCATACCCCTCGAGGCAGTATGGAACCCGAGAGTTGAAAGCAAGTGCGTTGGGAATATTGCTGCTGTGTGGTATTTTAATGGCATCTTCAACGTCGTCACGGACTTCATGATCATAACGCTGCCAATACCAAAAATATGGCAACTTCAAATGCCGCGCATGCAAAAGATAATTCTTGTCGGAGTTTTCATGTTAGGTTTCTTGTGAGTAATTTACTTCGTCAAAGCAGCTTTCGCTGACCTGCTACAGTACAATCGCCATTTCCATTCTGCGGATTCAATGGCTTAGTCCAAAGCCCTATCAAACGTGGTGGAATGTCAAGCCAGCGATGTGGTCGCTAGCTGAGATCACCTGTGGTATTCTTTGCGCTTGTCTGCCGGTATTGAAACCTTTGATATCGCGAGCGAAGCCTCTGATCAAACCACGGTTGAGCCGCGGCTCACAGGATGGTACCCCGTAGATAGTATCATCGGAGCGAAAAGGAAATGTGTATCTGAAGAAAGAATGGTAGGCATCTACTAAATATGCGAACTTAATATATATCCACGATGAGAGCTTTCCCAGAAGCTGCTGACGCCATAGCTATGTTGACGCTACTGAGACAGTCCACGATCAGCGTCAAGGGGATCATTCCGATCACTGGGGTAGTCAAAGCGAATTTATCTCCACTTCGACAATGGGGTGGGTTGGGCAAGGATCATTTGCTTGGTCCACCCGTGGCACTTTTCGACTGAAACAACTTTTTGTTGGCTGGCCTTTCCACTTCCATCGTTACTCCAGATCTTTTGGATACGGCTGCAGGAATGACCGTTGAGTCCAGGCAGTCCAACTTGCGGTGTATCTCTGCCAAGCGCCAAGATCTATTTGAGGAACCCCTCACCTGTGGGATGAATACTCAATAGCGAATGGCTTTCCCTAGCGGACACACAGAATATGCTTCGCGAAGTCACAATCACGGATACGGTACCCATTCTGCACTCTTATTCCTCTTGCTTGCTTACTGCCTAGCCTGTTAAGAGTCCTGCTCTCCGTCACCTCAAAGATCTATCATTTTCTCCCAGCCTTGCCAAAAGCTGCAAGTGCCCCTTGGAAGTGACAGGGATCTCATGCAGTAAGACGCCGACTTAGGAAGTGCTCTTACATATTGCGCGCAAAGCGAGCCAAACAGAAGCCCGCCAAGTTGCTTTTGATCCAACCGAGCACCGTCAATTTACCTTGCCCCATTCCTGCCGCACATTTAACTGATAGCTCAGAATTGGTGCCACGCATTTAATGCGGCTGGGTCCCGCCCAGCTTTTGGCAAGAAATCCAGCACCGCGTGGTTCGTCCGGTTGCTGTTTGAATTTGCCGCATTTCCGGAGGCATGGCAATGCACGGGCAAGAGCCGTCCTCGGCGACCGAACGTAACGTGTCTGCAATTGCGGCAAACAAGTCGGCATACTGGGACGTGAGTGAAGTGCCAGCAGAGACTGAAGGTGACTTCCCAAGGTTCACCCATCGTAAGTCAATGCCTAAAAACGCGACGAGTAATTGGCATCTCACTCACTGGTGATAGGCAAGGTCAGCGATACGTTCAGTCCAAACGAAAGCCAGATCAGCACCTGGGTAGATGCACCCAACCAAGAGACTCATGCTTCCTTTGGAGATAATGGGGTGACTGCTACGGTTAATGCATGCGGAGATCTCATGCAATTCAGCCGCTACCTGGAAGCTGGTAGTTCGGGGATCTTCTGTGCAGACCACATGAATACAAATGAGCCCTATTCCGTACAGGAAAGGGCCGAGGATCTGTTGTTCCTATCCCGGGACAAATCTCGACAGAGATGTACCTATGGACTGCGGATTCTAGATTTCAGCATGAAGAATTGTCGTCACCTGGGCTACGTCCACGATAGGTGGCCCCGGTACGAAGTCGAAGACAAGAATCTCAGGCTTACAATACAATGGATGGTTCACGAGAAGACTGTTTTGCAAGAATGCATAATCACCAATATCGGAGAAACTGATATAGACGTAACAATGGAGTTTGGGAAAGGATTACACATTCGGGATATGGACTACCTGGATCCTGTGGACAAATTCAATGACGATTGGGACGGACACGTTCCAGTTCACGGCCCAAACAACTACGGATGGATCTTGGCTCATCCTCTGAAGCCAAAAGGGACGACAGAAGAAAAGAGGCCGACCAAAGACTCATCGCCGATGCAGCTCATGCGTCTTACCTCTCGCAAGCCTACAAACGCTACCATTGACAGCTACAAGGATATGTGGGGAACTTCCGGGAATGTCAAATCACCACATGTTGACAACGATGAGAACCAAGACACGATTGCGGTCGCTATATCGGTATTCGTGGATGGTAGTGCTATTCGTTTTGAATCCCCTAACCAAAAGCCTCCCGAGAGGCTAGTGAAGACGATCAGACATGGGACCTCAATTGAGGTTGTTAGCGCCTACAAGATGGTGCGTCTCACTGGCTCTAAAGCTTCTTGGTACGAATTCATGATCCCTGCCGATGTAGCAGACGTGAGCAAGCATTTACACTCTGCATCGAAGCTATTTACGGCATTCTCACCCTGTTCGTATGAACCCAGCGGAGAAGGTCATGGACAGAAAGAGGGGGATAGAAGCAGACAGAAGATGAGAAACTGGACTGCATTGGTGCCTGGAGGCCCGCCCAGAGGCTTGCTGGAGATCAAAGACCAGTCAGTGAACCAATCGCTCAACCACATTGACTTTGTGGCTCGCCGAAAGCTTGAGCACATTTTGTCTGTTTGTGCCATTCCGTTGAGAGACCCGGAGGACGAAAAAGACATTGTGCCGGTGGCATTGACGTGTGGGGATACGTCGGGCCATCGTGTGTCTTCCGCCGCAAGTTTGTAAGAAATTTGCTCTCACCAAGCACTACTCCTTCAGTAAAGACACTATCGCTAACTCGCCGCAGTTTTGCATTCAGTTTTCTACTTGAAATAGCTAAGAGGTTGACGGCCATCGAGAACAAAGAACCGCAAGATAGGTATGATGAGCTGCGGCGCCGAATTTACTTGGTTTGTCGCGGCCACTTGATGTGGCTCGGCTTAGTTGATAAAACCGAGTCGAATTGCTTCTTAGCAAACTATTGGGTGAAAGGGAAAAAAATGCCGCGTAACGAAGAAAGACCTAGAGACGAGGAAAGCGAGTCATTCATGCCCATCGATTCCCTGACCGACACCCCATTTCAAATTATCAAGGTGTTTGGTTTTGCGAGTCAATACCAAAGCGAGAACGACTTGGAAATGGCGCGAAAGCTCATAAAGGAGGTGGCCATGCCTTGGATTATGGATCTCAACAAGTCCGACGTGCGCGTTTCCCGCGCTTGGCCACATTCGCAAGACGAAGGGTGCAATAAGTACAGACTCAGCGAACATGTATGGGTTTGGAGAGCATTAAAGTTGATTGAGGGTCACTTCCGAGACTTCCCAGAAGACAAAAGTCCAGAATTCGAAGATGAGAAAGTAGGCGGAGAAGCCTATCGTGGACAAAGCAAAGAGGGTCGAGACGTCATCACAGGTCAACATGATGAGGTTTT
This sequence comes from Colletotrichum chrysophilum, assembly GCF_026319265.1. Lineage (NCBI taxonomy): Eukaryota > Fungi > Ascomycota > Sordariomycetes > Glomerellales > Glomerellaceae > Colletotrichum > Colletotrichum chrysophilum. The sequence goes on along the minus strand of NW_026517359.1, from coordinate 133,217 downwards.
GACAGACGAAAACCTACTCAGAAGATTCAACTCTCGCGATGTTCAACGAGATATTCTCAGACGGTTCACAGCCGAGAACGAAATGTCGAAGAAACGAATGCTGGCAATGACTCGATCTCCCAGAGAGACGCGATTCCTATTCCATGCCAGTGATACGGCACTTTTCTATGGCACCAATAGGGATTTCTTCTTGGAGAAAGCTTCGCTCAACGAAGTATGGGAAAACACCATCGAGGCGCAGGTTCACCACAATGAGAACTCCGAAACTGGTTGGGACAACTCGATTCGCTATGCCCTAGCGGTCATGCTTGGGACCAGAGACATTAGCATAAACAAGCGGCCTCCACAAGAGCTGATCAAGTCGTCCTTGGAAGTTCTATTTGGGTCCACGGGTCCGAACGGATTATTTTACGGGCTGTTGGACAGCACAACGAAAGAACCAGCCTCATTCGGCAGAGAAAACGACCGGGATTTCTACTTTCACGCCAGCTTCGAAATCCCTTTCATTCTCCTTACTCATTGCTGGAAAATCTACTCGAAACTCAACGCGTCTGACAAACCGCCTGAGCCTCCTTCCATCCTGCAGCCGAAGACATCCACGACTCATGATCTCTTGGAAGAAGTCGTAGACTTGAATTTGATGCAACCGAAAAGACAGCCTGCACAGACCGAGACAGAGGTCGGGTCCATGGCGCCGCATAGAGCGGCCAAGCTCAAAGCATCTAAAGCGATATCTATGAAGAAAAGCATTCCCTTTAACAGTCTCATTGATCAAAGCAGTATTGTTGATCTGGATGAAGAATGGCTTTACAATTATCCCACCTTTTTTTTCACCGAAAGGCAAACCTCTGAAAAGTTCAATAAAGAGGTAGAGAAGCTCCAGGAGCTTATTGAGATGGATACCTCTGGAGCGCTTATTACTAAGGCAGCTCATGACTACACGATGCTGTTGAGTATAGCGTCGCGGCGCCAGCGGAGTCGTCCTCCAAAGAGAAGTCCTGAAGACCCTTTAGAGCTTCTGAGTAGGAGTTGGGCAGATATCCCACCCCCAAACCCGATAAATGCGCTTGAGGATAAATCGGATAATATGGCGTTTGTCGCCGATGTCATGCGGCAAAAGAACCTCCAGAAGCATGAGAGAGATGACAACATTACCTTCCGGGGAGTTAATAGTAACTACAAGCTCTGGTATCTACTATCCCTACCGCGAACAGCGTCCAAAGCCAAGAAAAGATTCATCTGGCTTCCAGCAGTCGACTATGAGAGAGCCCTTGTTTGTTTCATCACGAGCAACACAGTAGAAGAAAGGCAAGCCATCTCTCTTTTCTTTGAACGTCATTCTCAATATGAAAAACATTTTCTTGATGAGACTTCAATGGTTCTCAACACTTGGGAAAGTGAGTTTCATCTTAGTTTCTACAAACTTGTGGATGAGAACTATGAGTCTGCTGTTGGAATCCCGAAGGAAATCGTCGATGACTTTCCAGGCAGTGACCCCAGCGACCCGAAGAGACTTGTGAGAGCTTCCGTTGGGTTTCGTTTTATCGGAGATTTCTTTGACAGACACTGGACATGCCATCTGATTGAGTACATACCCGGCGGTAAACCCATTCCAACTTATTGGATCAGGGAAAAGCATGAAAGGCAGTTTCCATGGGGTGACCAAGGGCACCTCGTGCAGGATAACAATTGCTGGAGACAGAGAAAGGTCCTGGAGTTGCATCTGTTTGATAGGATCCTGGAGGAGCTTGTCGACAGCACCAAGACGATCTTCGAAACTATAAAAGGGGAACTTGGGGTGGAGCATGGCGCCATTCCATTCTCCGTTCTCAACAGCGAAGACTATTTTTCTTCCAGCGAACAATGGCAAAGATTTCAGCAGATTCTCCAGGCCTTGGATGAGGATTTATCAGACATGCGGGTCACCATTTCCAAATGGGAGACGCGTGAGAAAGACCGGGGCCAGGAGCGACCACGCTGGACACGCACAGATGAGAGGAAATATCGTCGGTATATCGGGAAGCTTGAAGGAACCACACGTCGACGCATTCGAGACCTGAATCGCTTACACGGCCAAATTCAATCACTGAAAGAAACATTAAGAAGAGGTCAGCAGCAAATTCGCGACGATCTCAACCTTCGTGGATCAGAGAATATCCGATTCTTTACCTACGTCACGGTCGTATTCCTGCCACTGGGCTTCGCGTCTAGTATTTTTGGCATGAGCGAAGAACCGCCCAGTAGTGTTATACCTCCGATGATTGTTTGTTCTGCTGTTGCGCTGCTTGTTACCGTTGTTGCGTTGGCTAATGCTAAGCGATTAAATGGAGTTGTTGAAGACATTTCGGAACAGATCAACAATTACTCTTTGTTGAAGATGGAGAGAAGCCCTTTAATTAACCGCGATCGACGGAATGAGATGAAAAAGGAAAATCTTACAAGGCAAGCCGAAGAGGCCGGCTCTGAGACTTCTGAGGGCCACTCAAAGGGCATCAATATGCAAGCAACCCGTGGAATCCGAGCTCACGAAGACGAACAATCATGGCATTTTTGGTTCTGGGTAGGATACCTTTTCGTTGAGCTGCCAGCACGCAGAGTCTTGATGGCATACTACGACCTGACGCATCCAAAAGTCACGCATTGGAGCATGTACTTCCGTTTGGTCATGGGCATACTTCTTCTGCCAATCTTCCTTGTCTCTTTCTTTCTTCAATTGGTGTTGATCAATACCTTCGATGCAGCGCGGAGTATCCTGAGTGAGTACAGCAATATTTACATGTCCCTTCATCAGACGTTGCTAACACGGAGGAGGACATTTGGAGAGGCTTGTAGAGTCAAGTCTGAGGGAAAACGAAGAGAATAAAAAGTTCGTGGACGGTCACATGGGCAGGCTTGCCTATCCTATGAAACGGTATCGACCGTACAGAAGAACCAAGGGCGACACATCCGAGACACCAACGGAACAAAAGCACACGCCACAAAGCTCATACGGAGATGGAACCTCGCACTACAGCGGGAAATAGAGTAACACCAGGGAGGTCGCATCATCAAGCATCTTATGAGGTCATCGTATCGTGTCATCTCCTTTACCGAAGTTGAAATAGGAAACTTATCACCTCAGCTAAGTATGAAGCTGGTAGCTTATTCCGGAATGTCAGCTCTTGATGTCACTGTTTCGCTCCCTTTTCCAAATAGGTTGAGTAATATACTCAATTCGGGATGGCATATTTGCGTAGGTGTCAATTTAAGCACAGCTCAAGGAAATCCCACCGGCATAGCTTGAACTGATCGAGGCTGTATCGCTAGGCTTCATTTATTGATAAACAAACATTGTCGCAACATTTAATGGATCATGCCATGATCAAGATGAACGCAGCTGGTGTATTAAGCCCACTGCAACGGGACAATGAATCCTAGTTTGAAGGCTTTCTGCCATAAACCACATGACTGATGATATACTACGTTAGCAAATGATGCGAGGTTGATGCAAGGTAAGATCTTATACTCACAACTCCATGCGAGCGTGGAAGGAGTTAGATTTCAATTCATTGCGAACCTTGGCAAGCATGACGATGCACTCATCGCGAGTCCATCCCAAGACATCGCAGAAGATTCTGAAAGTAAATGCCTCTGCGCCGTCCATCAATTGAATTAGATTGATAATTCCGAGCTCCTTGTAATGAGGGTCCTTGGGCCATGGTCCAATGGGCAGTTTGAACCGCTGATGCACGACGTCGGCGAAGCCAGCGTCCTTGACCCATCCTTCCAGATGAGGCCCGGGGCATGCGTTGCGGCCTATCTTTTCGCAAGCTTTAATAAATCCTTGTACCCATTTCATGGTCTCATGCTCTTTTGTAAGGCTGCCGTCGTCGGAGACGAAGCTCAGGTCGTAATCCTGGAACTCGACCCATCCACCCTCCTTTGTGTTCCTAGGCATGATGAGAAACAAGCATCCACTATCTCAACCGCTCATACTTACTCGTAGACCCGTTCCATCAGCTTCGGCCAGTCTGCAATGGCACCAAGCATGTACCTGCAGAAGATGAAGTCAAATCCGTTCAAGCCGAGCCAAGGGCTTTCAACGTCATCGACCTCAAAATGAACATTAGGCGGAACCCTGTATTTATGATAAACCAATGATTTCGTTTGGCAAGGTGTATAGGACAAAACCTACCAAGTTGGTTGAATAGCACTCAGATCATTCCCGGTGATCTACCAGACCGGGCAGTCAGTTCATGTTGGAAAGAAGGTCTTGGAACATAGGTCTCGGCTGAGGTATATGTAGTGCTGACCTTGGCATTGGGGAATATTTCTGCTGCTTCAATAGCCCCTAGGAAAACGTAAGACATTCATTGCGCGTAAAAACAATTTCAACGTGGGTGATAAACTTACAGATACCGGTGCCTGTTCCAATATCGAGGACATTGTGAACTTTCTCAGCATCGATCGGAGCCAGAAAGAGCTTATTTCCAATTGCTTTTGTCATGAGCATATGATTGAAGTCGAGCCGATCCATTTCTTGCTACGGGAGGCCGCCATTAGCGAAATTCGCCACCCGATTCTCGAGCAAGTACCTCGTCATTGGGGCCATAATAAGCTACTGAAGTTAGCCAAGTATTCATATAGCAAGGCGCTTTTGGTGGTTGAAAAAGCTTCTCCAAGATCAAGAACATACCTCCAGCTCGAAAAGCATGGTAACGTCTACCATTCTCTGTAGGGTAGTCGACCACACTGGAAGTCAGAGAGGCGGTGTATGAAGAACTATCGTAACATTAATTAAAGTCTTCAGAAAAGACACTTGCATCTCCTAACATTCTATCTTCAATAGTGGAGTCGTTGTCTGGGATCTGAATAAACATCAAGTCAGTAGAGTACGATAAAACTGACGTGGATGAATAATTACCGCATCGTCGACTTCAATGGCAGCTGCGAGGACCTCTTCACGAGTAGAACCTGGGGAAAGTCCACCCGCTGGTGATGCAGTCTTAGACCGATTCGGGGAGGCGCTCTTTGATTTGTCTCCTGTGGACGTCGCCTTGGGACTACTTGTTGCGTCCGCCATCTGGTCAATGAATGTTGATGGATTTGGGAAGATGTGGTTGCGAAATGGCCTCGAAGTCGCCAAGCGGTCAGAACGCGGGGCAGGAGCCAACTTGTACCTCAGTAAGCGGCCCGGGAGTCTGACATTCTCGCCCGCTGCTTTTGCTTCTGCAGCTTTGTTGGTATGGATGGACAGGGGATACTGAAGACAGTCCACATCTCGTTACATTGAGTTTCGCTCATCCCCCGACGTGCAGACTTCAACCCGAGGTAGCCAATGAACAGTCTCGCCTGGCTCCAATTGCAGTTTCTCCAATTCGAGACCCTGCTTTGCTGTCCTTATGGAACCAATGACCTCTACCCGCTTCCTGTCCCCGGGCCGTCCCTGGCCTGTCTCCAAGGGTGCAGCACGACATGGGGTACGAGTCAGCTCGGTGAACATCTGATGCCCCAAGATAGGAACAGACACCGTGTCTGAGCACCAACCAGAGGGAAGAATATGGCGTCCCCTCCTACATTGCGACATGAGCTGCAGAACCTAGACACCGGGTGTCTCCGTTGAAGAGCGGACAGCTGGTGCAGCGTGGATTTTGAACGATTCAATGCGATCAAGACACCGCACAGCTCTGCGCGCTTTACTAACACATACACATTGAGACAACTTCTGGATTCATCTTTTGTACCACTTTTTTCTGTATGATTATCCAACGTTCTGAAAGAACTTTTCATCATATATAACTCCAAAGGTGGTCTTTTCTCTCGCATGCTTCGACCCTCATGCATGGGCGTCTAAAACAAGGGCCCAGTCTTGATGGCCGTCTTCAACAGGCAACTCGAAGCGACGAACTCCCGTTCCGGTGCACTGCTCGTAGTCAAACTTCGTATACTCGCCAGACACGGGGCTGAACCAGCTCGCAGTCACATTACACCCTGTAAGACTGCCGGTGTCGATGTTGATGGTAGAGTTTGGAGAGTACACCATCAGCCACGATCCTTTGCTGTCGCGAGTGGCTGCGATCCGGGCGTCAGATATCCCTGCAGAATATTTAGTAACCATGCAAACTTCCTTATCGCGAGACTTTGTCGCGCTATTAGGGTACTTGGAGACGAACCAGCGTTGCCGACGATGATATCCTGAGCTGGAATCCTGTCAAGATATGTCTCCTGGCCACGGTCAAGAATAGCCTTCTTAACCCACTGAACCTCAGCTGAGCCAGGCTGCGCTATGCCTTCTGTCCAGTAGATCGGAGGTCCTCCGCCGGCGTTCGGGTAGAGTTCCGACGTCATCTGCCATACCGAGTTCGATCCGTACGTCAGACCAGCCATGCCGGCGAAAGCCTGCGCCCACTCATGGTCAGTCCACATCACATAAACTGCGCATCGTGCCTTCTTTGGAGATCAACTCACAGTCTGCCAATTTCCGATCCGGACGTCGCTGGCGTTCCAGACACTGAGGTGAGCCTTGGCATTGTTCCAGCGGCCCTCATAATGCGGCTCGTTCTCGATTGCGGGACGTTTCTTGCCAGAGGTGGTCTCGCCAACGGCATACATCAGCTCGGCTGGCTCCCATCCCCGGCGACAAGACCACCAAGGAATCGGGGCGTTGGGAGGATAGTCCGAATGGCCAGACTGAGACGTGTCGAAACTAAGCCACGAGCTGTTCCCGAAGAAGGAACTTGACAGCGCCAGAGGACCGTCGGCGAACCATTGGTTCGTTGGGTGCATAGATACCATCGGCTGGTAAACAAGGCCGTTGTCGATAGGCTTGCGCCATTCATCCCCCAGAGCAGCCTTCTCACCATCCACGATGCCCTCCGCAAAGGCCTCATACACATCCGTGAAGTCGATCACTTCATACTCACCGGACAGCTTCGTTCCCCTAACACCACCGTAGGCGTAATCTCTCGCGATCGCAGTCTTGTTCTTCCACCACGGATTCGTATCCCCAAAGATGATCTTGGGCACGTACGGATACCGCTCCCCCACAAACTCTCCAAACAGCCTCGCAGCGGCCGCAACAAAGAACCCAGGAACGCCGGCATCGTTGTGCACGTACTTGCCCCACGCCGGGTGCAGCGCGATACGGATGCCGTACTCCTCCCACGCATGTTGCATCACCTTGTCGACGAACGCCCAGTGGTCGAGGTTTGGTCGCGTGACGTCGCCGTCGATCCAGGACGGGTTTCCGAGGCGGTCTGGCTCGGTGATGCTTTCTGGATGCGCCCCGACGGCCTGAACCACATTGAAGCCTTTGCTGTGCCGGTCTTTGAAGTATGTGTCGGTTTCTTCAAACGAGAGACGGTTGAAGAGAAACCACGCGGTGTCTGCCTGCCAGAAGAAGGGCTTGTGGTCTATGGTCTGGAAGTAGTGGCCATTTTCGGAGGCGAAGAGGGCGTACTCGGGTGGAGGGCTCCATGCTGCTGCTATGCGGAAAATAATAGCCACATACGCTGCCGATATGAGCTTTCTACTGAAGGATAGCATCTTAACTGAATGTTTGAGAGAAGATAATAAGCATTCCAAGTTCCATGCGGTGCCTAGAATATCTCTGGTCGGGCCTTGAGATTGTCACCTTTATACCTTCTTAACGGATTAGTAGGCGCTACATCAGCTTAGCCGACGACAGCATGAGATGCATCTGGAGGCGATACATCGTGGGTAAACATACCTTCTGCGGCACCTCGACAGTAGTGTAGCCGCACGCGTGCGGCGCGGCTGCGGAGGCGGGATCGGCTCAGATCTGCCTAACCCGGCGACTGGTGGAAGAATGCCCTCCGCCCCTTCACCGGCCTTCCGCGGCACGGTGGGGATGGCGGGGTCACGAAAGGTCTTGAACGAACTGGTGGGAGGGTACGTCAACATTTGCGGGGTACAACGATACTCATTGGTGACGACTAAAGGCTTTTTTAACATCAATTAGGAAATTGGAAGCGTACTTGAGCTTCGAGGGGTATCTTCGCCTCATAAGGAATGTGCTCACATATCGAGCTTCTAAGTATATGCGTTGGAATCAGGTGCGAATAAAGCGGGAATTCGAGAATCGAGATTATTCTTCATTCATACAATACAATGATCGATGTGTCTTCAAGTTTCGAGAGACTTGGCGTGGGTGGGTGAGATTTGACGAAGCTGGCTGCTGACCATGTTTGCGTCATCCTGTTCGTAAGACTGGTGCGCGTGTGGCACGTAAGTCTGGCGGAAGGCAGATTGCTTAAGAGCTTTGCTAGGCGATCGGATTGCTTAGTTCCATGTCAATAATCCGCACTCAGTTCTTCACTATCCCTACCATCGACTCAATCAACGTACCTGTCCTCTTCACTGTCGTTGTTACATCCCCGAGTAAGATGGCCTTCTTCGACACCATCGCAGACCTGTTTGCAAACCAGACAACTCCGCCGTCGGCCCCGGAGCATTTCTTGGCATCTTTGGGCATTCCTTCTGTCTCCATCGCCGTCCTAGACAAAGGTGATATCGAGGCGAGATGTTTTTCTACTGTTGGCAATGACGAGGAAACTCGTTTTCAGGCGGCGAGCATCTCGAAGCCCACGGCTGCCACTGCAGTCATGTGGCTTGTCAGTCAGGGGAAGCTTTCACTGGACGACAAATTGCTACACCACCTTCCGGAAGAGCTCTTTAAGAACCTCGGGCCGCCCGCGATCCTCAAACAAATAACTCTCCGCCATCTTCTCACCCACACGGCCGGGTTCCGAACTTCGGCCTATACGGGTTATGCGAACAACATGCCTTCGGCCCTAGACACGTTGCTCGACAGGAATGGTGGGCATAACATTGCCGAAGGGCTGACCCTGCTGCCGGGGATGAAGCACGCATACTGCGGGGGCAACTTCGCCATGCTTCAGCTTATACTGGAGAAGATGTTTGACAAGCCCTTCCAGGACCTTGTGAGAGAGCTTGTCTTTGAGCCCCTCGGAATGTCTCACTCAAGCTATGACATGCCTGAGCATGACGACAAGGGGAACTATGCACGTTCTTGGTGGACTGGCAATGAGCCGCATGATACCCCATGGCATCACCATCCCGAGTTCGCATCAGGTGGAGTCTGGACGACGCCAACGGATCTGTTGAAGCTTATCAGAGGCATCCAGCAATCCTTGAGGGCAGACATCCCCGAGAACGACACATTTCTCCCACAGGATATTGCTAAGGAGATGTTGACCCAGGTACAACAGGGCATTGCCATCTCATGGTTCGTGTCGAGGCACAAGAGCAACGTCTTTGGCCACTTTGGTGGCAACTCGCCCTGCTTCAGATGCTACGTGGTTGGCTTTGCCAACACAACTGGAGACGTCGATGAGAAAGACTTGGAAGCAGATTGCGGTATTGCTGTTATGACCAACGGATGGGAAGGAACTGATGTTTGCTGCCGCGTGGTTCACGCAGTATCATATGCCAAAGTATGGCCTTACATGGGCACGTTGGAGCATCTTCAGGAAGTATCCATTCCTTTCAGAGACATCAACAAACAGATTGATACAAGATGGGAGGATTGGATTGGCGAGTGGTCATCTGGGTGGAGGCTGGAGAAGGGAGACGACGAAGATCCGCGAGCGAGTTTCAGGGAGTTTGCTGGTTTGAAGCTGGTTGCCGCCGCAGTACCTGCTGAGCGTGAGAAGCAGGGAGATTCTATTGATTTGCTTGTCGATGGATTGCGCATCATGCTGAGACTCCATTATGTGGACGCTGAGCCGGTCATCAGCCTCTGGAGCGGCCTCATCTTTCAAACCGAGACTCTTAGAAAGACGTCGTATCTGTAGGTAGTAATTGCAGTTCTTGTGGCGCTCTTGTGGCGCTCTTGTGGCGTTGCCGTAACCTTCCTGTACTCGCCTAGGCTCTCGTGGCTCTGCTCAGTTTCCCTTCTACTTCAACCTTGACAGATCTAGGGTTACTAAAATGACTTCTACATATCAAGGTTTTGATGAACAAGTTGATTCCTGTCCGTCTGTAGAAAAGCCTAAAGAGTCTCGGCATTCTATCAAATAAAACACCAACCCGCCTATGCAATGACGGCTGAGATTACCATGGCGAGCCACGACAACAATTCCCTTATGCATTCGGCAGCATGGTCGCCTATTCTGCAGCTTCCACCCTGTCTACTTGTCGAGATATTTGACCTCCTTCACTCCAAAGAACCGTACCAGCCGCGAGATCTATCAGCCTTCTGCAGAACGTGCAAAGTCGTTTACCATCTTGGCACGCCTTGGCTTTACCGCCGTTTCCAATACACAGGTAGCGGGAACCAGTTCAGGAATTTGAAACGCTTCTCTTCCACCCTGGAGCAGCGAGACAGTCTCCGTGTACACACCGAAAGCTTAGATCTCGCTATGCCAAGCCCTTACAATATTTTCATGGATCGGAACGACTACAGACTACCGTCAAGTGTCATTCAAGATCTGCACCATCGTGGTTTCCTCGAATGCACCAAAGCCTGGAGGTATTGTGGAGTTTTAGCTGCGTGGTTTGATATGGCCTACGACCTTATACTTTTCAAAACCCCCCTGTTGAAAAGGCTGTCATTACACTATTCTGATGAGGCCAGCGATATGGAGGACAACATGAGAGCTAATTTCAAGAGAAGGGCGCTGCTGCATTCTCACTACCATCGACGTCTATCTCAACTAGAGGAGGTGAACCTGACGCAGCCTTCGTCAGCCCGGCATGACAGTTTCAGTACCTCGTATTTATTTTTCGAATGGATGTCTTCCATGGCACCAAGTCTGAAGCGCCTGTCATTCAACGTCGGTGTTTGGGACCCAAAGGATGGGCTGCCGCAACGAGAGCTTTCCTTCCAAGCTCTAACGCATCTGAATCTTGGAAAGTCTCGCATCCCACCTGAGCCTCTGAAGTTGATTTTATTCTCATGCAAAGCGCTCGTGAGTTTCCACTTCATGCCAATAGGATGCCGCTTTACAGACTTTGACGATATTTGGCATAATGACGTGCGCACGGCGCAGCCTAATGACGTACTCGAAACTTTGAGGTCGCAACAAAAAACTCTTGAATATCTTAACCTTGTCATGGTGGGTGCAAAGCTCCCACACGGCCCAAAATCCATTCGAGAGAAAATGATCTCAATGAATGTGTTCGAGCGTCTGAGCCACCTGACTCTGGATACCTGTTGCTATCATTCAACAGACTCTTTGTCAGAACTCCTACCGCCAAATCTCAAATCCTTTCAGTTGATTGGCATGCACCGAACTATGCATGAAGAGCTGCAGGATTTAGCCGATTCTATTTCGAGGCGACGGCTTCCTCATCTTCGAAGTGTCACTCTTTATCCGTGGCCTTGCTCTGCTCTGAGTTGTACAGATATCACGAAGCTGAGTCGCATCAGGGACACTTTTCGTCGAAAAGAAGTGGTTTTCTCCTGCTCCCACGTACATACTCAGTTACAAGTTGGGGAGCTGAACAAATGGATCAGGCATGAGCTAGACCATTACCTTGCGTATCTTTCTAGTGAAGACTTGGATCATGATATAAACAATTGGCTAAATGATCACTGGGATAACTTCTGGAATGATAGGGGATGGGAGTTTGATTCTAATGATGGATAGAAGTTTTACGAACATAACTTGATGTCGAATAAGCAAAATATTTGATGATTTGAATCCCCTCTATTTTAATTTCACGCCCGGATTGAAGATTGAAGAAAAGGTTGCTATAAAGTTTCTTTCCGGCCTTTTCAGTTTCTGAACATCTCCCATCTCTGATATTCGAATTTTCGTGGATGACTCAACCCTAGGCCTCGTTACGTACTCCTGGGCGCCGCCAACAGGCTTGTTCTCGTATCCCATATTCCTCTCACGCATCCATGGATATGAGACTTACTCAAGAATCATCGGTCCTTCAGCTTTCACATCGCAAATGAAGCTCGCGGGACACCGGCAAGGCCGGGGCAGAGTCCAGAAACCAAATCAAGACAGGGTCCAAAGCTCAGCTCAACGCAAGTCTGGCAGAGGATCCCGAGGAAGTGCTCGAGGCAGAGTCAGGAGTCGCAATACCCAGCCTGAAGAAGGGTCAGACCGCCTGTCATGCTTGCCGACGGAACTTTTGTTCATGATCATGGGTTACCCAGAACGTTCGCAAAGGCTTTCAAAGGTTGCAATCTCCCTGTGTCGTGTCAGCAAAAGGTTCAACGATCTAATAACCCCCATTATGTACCGCAATTTCAGCACATTCGACATAACTGGGCAAGATAATGAGGCAATCATCAAGCCATTTCTTTTCCTTCGCGCGATTATTTCGCGATCAGACCTGGCGTGCCACGTCAAAAGCGTGTCGTTAAAGTGGAAAAGGAACTTCACAAGACGACCCATCAGGAAACCCGATCCCAAGCTGATTTGGGAGGTGTACGTCATGGCCGGGATGCCCGACTGTCAACTCAACATCCCTTGCGGTGTGGTACAAGCTAGTCCAACTGTTCTGAAAGAATTGTTTCTGTTCGCACTGATGCACATACTTTTGAGAACGGAAGATCTGGAGAAACTTGCTGTTAGTATGTCAGATCACACAAACGAAGGCTCAAAGATCTTGGCGCGGACGGACTTGGGTACTTCTTTGCAAAAGCTACGCCAAGTCTCTTGTGCGAACGACGGGGTGCTTCTCCCCTTCATATGTTCTTGGGCGCCAAACCTTCAAGAATTAGATCTCACCGACGTACTACTTCATCGAAGGACCGAACTAGGCAACCACAGACTCGTACACCTACGTCTGAGAAACATTCGACGACTAGACTTGAACTCCATGAGCACGGACAATCGTTCTTTGAGAGAACTCCTATTGTTGTGCGGGTCCCTTCTGAGCTTCAAATACGAACCCAAAACGGAAGCACTATCTGATGAGATCTTCCTATTAGGGATGCGACATTTTCCGTTTTATTCCTATGAAGAGCCGGAAACGACAGTGCCAGGGATTTTGGATGCTCTGACAGCGCACAAGTCAACTTTAGAAGAGCTCACTATACATATGGGATTTTCTCTGTCCCAGACTAATAGCCTCTCTATTCTTGCTCTCGATCTGACTGGATTCGAAAAGTTGAAGATGTTGAGTCTTGACACATCCTCATTTGAGCCAGTCAAATGGTTGAGCAACATGCTGCCAGGAAGCATCGAGAGCTTACGCCTTCTTAGAAAGGTTTCCTGGTTTCTCGACGGCTCTTCGGTTCATTTGAACAGCATGCGAGACCAGCTTCTGAGATTCACGGAACGCCATTCAAGATTCCCGTTGCTGAAGAAAGTGTCGTTTGGATCCAGACAAGGAGCAAAGCATCACGGTGTGTCTGGGATTGAGGATGACTTCGGTCGGATTGGGGTCGAATTCACAAGTTTTGAATTAGAATAGTGACAGGATGCACAGGACAAGACGCTGATCCAATTTAGAAGGCATTTGTTGTTGTACCCGAGGTCTCCGATGCGATACAATACGAATTGAATCTGGGCTAATGAAATACAGTTCCATTCACTCTGTACCCCCTGCCACCGATTGACATGCCACATTAGTTTCACTCTACCCTCCGAGTACTGAACCGGACCGAAATGTCCGGCGTGTGCGGCACTACATGATATGACTCTCCAAGATGCAAATGCAGCATTGGTATTCAGACTGGCTACTCCCAACGAGAAGGGTCGCACTTCCAATCATAACGCAGTGGCATGACCTCGGTAAAGACCCCTCTGACTACACCATAGCACCTCCCCCCTCATTTAAACAATAAAATACAAAAATTCTCGTTACTGTCTTTGAGTGCACCTAGTCCCACTGCTTGAGGAATTCTTGAGTTTCAACAAACTTCTCCCGGATGACCTCAGCATGCCTCTCGCTCCGTGGGACAAAGCGCACTCTGAAATCTTTGGTCGCATGCACGAAGCCTTCTTCGTAGAACTCATAACTCGTATCCAGCTCCCCGTCCTTCTCAATTTTGAAAGCCCAAAGCATCTGAGCGACACTTCGCCACTGAGTCCGCTCGGCCATGTGGATACCGGGGCACATGCGCCGCCCAGCGCCATAGGTGTAGTGGTCGCGCTCATCGTACGCCGGCGATGCGGCGAGCTCGGAAGCTAATTTCGAGGCCGAAGCAAGGTAACGGTCTGGATTGTATGACTCAGGGTCATCAAAGTGTTTGCTGTCGTGGTTGAGAGCGCTCGGCGGGATCATCACGACGCTGCCCTTTGGAATCAACATGCCCTTGTACCAGGCGTCTTGCTTGGCGAGATGGGGTACGCCGGTTGGAACACTTGAATAGTTTAGTCTCACGGGATGCTTATTCGGGCTTCAGGCAAACTTACACTGGTCTGATTCGCAGGGCCTCTTTGATGATGCAGTTGATATACGGCAGGTCATTGAAGTCTTCCCATTGAGGAAGACGATCGGTCCCGCATAACGCATCAAGCTCAACGCGGGCCTTTTCTTGAAATTCGGGATTCTTCGCCAGGAAGAGGATATTTGTAAGAATTTGTGTAGCCGTGGTGTCAGCCGCACCCATCTGTGTACCTCCAACAAAGTTGTTGAACTGTGTATGTGAAAGCGGCGCATCGGACTTGATGTCTTCGTTAAGCAGTCTGTCAATCAGTGATTCACGCTTGTCGCCCTTTGCACGTCTGGCTTCCACGCGATCGTACGCTTCGGTCCAAATACCGGTGATTGTCTTGTAATACTCCATTCCACGAAGCTTAGGCTTGTTCCAGCAGTCGGGGATAAGGTTCAGGATTGGGAACTGGTCAACTGGAAGGTAAGTTCCCGGCTCAACAGCCTTTGATATTGCCAACATTGCGATATAGACAGCCTTGATAAATCAGCACCGGTTCAGATGGCTAGTGGACTTGACTTACATGGGCCCAGAAGCTTTCAAAATTGTGCGCATGTTGCCCGTACAGAGTGACAGTGCCAATCGAGGCTGTGGTTCGCTGCACGTGTGTTTTGAAACTCTCTGGCTTCTCGAGCAAATCATGCAACATTTGACAGACCCTTGATTCTCCGTCAGTATAAACCTTAGTCGGGTTAAACTTGGCACCTACTCGGCCTCTTGAATGCTCTTTAAATCGCTGTCAAGATTCTTGGGCGAGTAGTACTGAGCGATGAGCTTCCTCTCGGCTCTCCACTCAGGGCCCTCATGCATGAGAGCAGGGTTTTCATCTCTTGTTGAAGCCAAAACTTGTTGGTCTCGAGGTCTATCATTGTAGAGCGCCCCCTGCTGATTCAAAAGTTCGTGGATGGCCTGTCTATCATTGAGGACGATCATAGTCGTGCGTCCGACCTTTAGTGAGTAGACTGAGCCATATTCGTCGGCCCATTCTTTGAGTCTAAGACCAGTTAGTCACCTAAAAATATGATTGATTCGACCGTTCTGACTTTGCATAGAAATTCTTCCGCGGCATCAAGTGTGCATTTCCGAGAATTGGGACGGTAGGCGGCCCGGGAGGCAGGAATTTGTCTCGACGACCAAAATTGCGGAGTCTGAACAAAATATAGATGGTCGGGATCACCCAAATTAGACGTGATGTCGCCAACCCGACGATCAATTCAGTGAAAGCCATGGTTTTTTACAGACCTCACTCAGCTGCTGTATCAATGGAATCGTAGATAAACGCTAAGAGGATGAAATTTCGGCTGGCTGTGGACGATCCTGAAAAAATATACTGGCCAGTGAGGCAGGCCACGCTATTTACACCAGGAAGCTCCATATGCCGAGGTAGCATCGCCTTGCGTATCCCCACCAACATAGTCATCGTTTGCCTGTTTAGTACAGCCGGCAGAGGCACGGCTTTCTCGTCCTGCATCATTGCCTAGCCACTGAGAATGGTGTCTTGGGTGCCTAATCAGCTTTCCGGGGTTCATCATGGTGCCATACCAGAAGTAGGCAAAAGATGCAGCGCAAACGATCCACTTTTCAGCCAGCCACTGAATCACGCATGTTAGCGCAACATGTTGGCCAACATACCTTTCCGTAGGGCTGATTGGAACCTAGAATTTCGTCACTTGTAATACGCCCTACACTGAAAGTAGATCTTCGGGGGATTTGCCGATCGATGTCCACCAGGCAGCAAACATGCTCAGCCTTCTTGGTCTCAGGGGCCAATGGAGGAAAGGCCATCTTGCACACAGCCGATTGGTTTGTTGGTTGCTGACATGAAGCCATCTTGTCGGGATCTTTATCGCCTGTGACGTTAAGTGCTTATCTGCACACCGAAGCCCCAAGGCAGTGCAATTGTGCCGCTTCCTCTGGGGGCCAATCCCCGCACAGGGATTACAATCAGCTCCTTCTGCCTAGTCCAAGTCATTTCACACGATGCGACTCGGCGAGCTCGGAGGAAGATGACGCCGAAAGTTGGCACGATGAGATCTTTCTCGCTGATGTCAGCCCGCCATATAAATCGTACCATATCTCTGTGGCTGTTATTACTTGAATGTCGCGAGTCTTGAATCGCTTACTGGAGATGGGTCCCGGATCAATTGAAAATGAATTTCCTGCCTATCTTTGACTAGGTAATATAGAGCGCGGAGATTCTGCTGAATTTCTCAGAAGCATGAGAGCAACAAGAGACCAGTGATCAATGCCTCAAATATCTTGGCGCGTGCCTGAGAGTTATTTTGAGACTTTCTGATGCGACTCTTCGCTAGGTTCATGTCCATTCGAATGAGAAGCTGGTGGCGGAGCATCCCGCCGTAACCCCTGAAATTGTCCACCAAGGCATTCAGATCGCCTTCACGTGAGGTGTGATCGCGCCAGCTCTCGTCTCTTCAGATACGGCTTCATCTATGATCGACATGAATAAGAAAAAATACACGCGCGCCTGGAAATGCGACCCTAGAATGGGAAGCTGATAACCAAATCTAAACTTGTGTTAGACTAGATTGATGGTCTGGAAAGTATCTACAGCGTCTTCTGGGTACTGGGTTCAATAGAAGAACTCTGGCTATTCGTTCAGATGAGGGCTCGGAGTTAGCCCTCGGGGTTTTTAACGATTCATGTTCAAATAGAGGACATGCGACGCCTGACATTTGGGACTTGGGACATGACAGCACAATTATTGCTCCATGTGAAAGCTTCTGGCAAGTTGCATTACCCTTGTCGTTCATGTTGGCCTCGAAATTTCCGTTGCCGTCGGGGATGACGCGGGAACAAGCTTTTTGCAACTGGATTCTAATCAAAGCGGCAATTTTGTAAGTGCGGACGGAATTGCCCAAAACGCCGGTCTACCCGCGACGGCGACGGCATCACCAAGTTGCGCCGAATTTGCCAGAGGTACTGAGCTTCATGATCTTGCATCTCACACTCGAAATGATGGCGAGGTTACTCAACCCTTCATAATAACATTGCCAATAACACGAGCCTTAGTAGCTTCTCGCTGTCAGCAACCTGACTCAGTGTCACGTTGAAGAAAGCAACTACAGTGACAGAGAGAAAAGGGAAGGCCCTCTGCATGGAGCATCAAGCACTTCAACTTCGAGTCTGTTCATCAACTCCCTTGGATGGCTGATTCGCGTGGAGAACAACAGGTAGAAATATTTGTTAAAGATCGTTAATGCTTTGAATTGAGAGAGTCGATGTCCGACCCTGTTGCTCTTCTCCGAGTTGTAACTAATTGCGCAACTTCCTTCATGGTCATTCCACCGCAACCTTCTTCCACGTTCTGCATGTAAAACTGTCTTCCTCTGAGCGCCTTTAAGACGCGCACTAGCTATTCGCGCCTTATCTAAACTCCAACATCTCTCACAACCACCAACTACAGTCGACCAGTGGTTGTCTTAGCCGCCAACGATAACACCACCACCGACAATGACCGTGCGGCCACCGCCACCGCCAGTGCTACCGCCACCTCCTCCTCCTGTGTTGCCGCAATCTTGACGCTTTCCAAATCCTCCAGATTCGATTTCCAGTGGAAGGAGGACGTTTTGGCGCTCAACTGGGTCGGAGCTGTCGAAGAGATCTACGTGCATGGGGTCGATGACGGTGCCGACAGGAATGTTTTGGTCGTCACTGGCGAACATGAAGAATGTGTTTTCAGGTTGTTTGCCATCGCAGTTCTTAAAGTCTACGACTTTGTTGTCCAGGCCGGCGCAGTAGTTCTTGTAGGTCTCGGCGCCCTCAGCCATGCGGGCGAGGAAGAAGGCGGTCGCCATGACTCGCAAGCCCGGCAAAGGAATGTGTTCTCTCGTCATGATTGCGAGAAGGAAAACAAAAGAGTGTGGTTGGTAAGGACCGTGTTTGATAACAGTAGAGAATGGATGTTGGTCGTCCAAACAAAGACACCTGCAAGATATTTCGTGGGCAAAGTCCACATTTATGTTCTTGAAGTCCAATGCACCCTGGGGGCCTTGTGTTCCCGCCGCCTTGCGAGGCCCTCGGGAACGCCTGACTCGATGTGTTATTTCTCTGTCGATCACGCATATCCCTCATGTTAAGCACCTATTAAGCACCTATTAATAAGGTTCTGCAGATACCTCAATTATATTATCCACGCGACTCACGCACGGAACCTTCGGGGGCAGTGTTTAATAGAAGTGCAATTCCACGTTTCTTGGCATTCTAGATCTTGGTCGAAAGAAGCTCACTCGTTACTCTTCCCCATGGGACGAACTTTCGGTCTCTCCTGACATAAATACTTAGACTTAAAGTGACCCGGGCGGAGACCACATTTCTGGGCAACTTCCACGCTCTTTTTCAGACACTTCACCAGCCCTCAACCACACTCGCTCTAACTGTCCTTACTGCGCTACAATCTCTTCAATGTGAGTCATCAGCCACCATTCCCACGTGAGCAAGAACCTTGATTGCTAACATGACGCCAGATGCACTTTTCTTCCTTCATCTCTGCAGCGGCGCTATTCGTCTCGGCTCACGCCGGTGGCTTATGCGCAGACACGACGGTCACGGGAGACGCCATTACAGGATTCCGATTCTCTACTGGCTACTGCCCAGGTGGCTGGCAGTGGTACTCTCGTGACAAAGGCACCACCATCACACTCAACCCGGATTGCCAGATGCGCCAGGCGTGGCCCAACCCGCAGGCCGTCACGGCCGTGTGCATCCGCAACAAGGCCGGAGAGAACAAGTGCGTCAAGGCCCCGACGGAGGCCGACCAAAACTTCTGTGGAATCCCGACCGATTGGTGCAACAATATTGAAAACATGTGGGGTTGGTAGACTAGAATACATGGGACGATAGATTTTTCTAAATTAAGACCTTCTTTCTCTTCTACTATGCAGTGCCTCGGCTCGTCAAATCTTTCCCAAATCTGTGCTTCTGTGACATGTTCCTGGAAGCTTAAAAAAGAAGCTTTAAATATATGAAGTCATCCTTGCTGTAGGGCAGGCCTTCTTCCCTCTGCGCAATGCGCCAAGACCCTAACGGTGTTACCGGCAGGCCTTCAAACTTCTCAGGCTGACCTTTAAACTCAAAATTGAGCGCCCAGAGATCGGCGGGGTCCGAAAACGAACTGCTATTCGCATTCTCCGCGTAGAAAGAGCGGGCGCGGTTCATCGCATGTGTAGGGATGATGCCGGTCGAGCCGGCTGCCACTTTGCGTTTGATCGCCATGTTACTGAGTCGTTGTCTCCTGATAAAGAGCAAAGCCACAAGTCAGGCGACTTAATCCCACTCTGCAACCAACATAAAAAAGCCTTGGCATCATCTAATAGCAGGCGATTCTCATGCTCGGTTACAGCAAGTTTGAGAGAGAGTTTGCATTGAATGCAGCGCCACTGGATATCAAAGTCTACTCAATTCATTATTGGCATGGACGGTAGTTTTCAGTCCAACTCTCCCCGCCGTTCCCTCTTCGAATCGACGTCTTCCCAACTAGCTCACTCGCAGGTACAGCAACGTCAATCAGCTTAGAATCATCACCATCAACACAACCAACCATGCGCCGCGTACCTGTACAGAAGAGGCCAAACGCCACACGCCTCGTTCAAAGTCAAGGTCTCGTCTTCGCCGACCTCGTCACACCAGGCGGAACAGAACCATACTGGCCCGATGATCGCTACTATTCCTTCACCTCTGAGGAGGTGGCCTTGCTGGAGGCCGCATCCAAGGATGTCTTTGCAATGTGCTGTGAGGCGGTAGACTATCTCGTGGAGCACAAAGAAATTATTACGGACAAGATGGCAGTTCCCGCGTACACACTCAAGCAAATCGTCGATTCGTGGGATCGAGAGCCTGCTTGGGGAAGCATCTACGGTCGCTTCGACGTGTGCTTCGGCGGTCTGGATCACCCTGATCCGAGGCTTCGCGTACCAAAGTTCTATGAATTCAATGCGGATACGCCGACATCCTTGATCGAAGCAGCGTCAATTCAGTGGCTTTGGTTAGAGCAAACAGGCCACGGCAACGACCAGTTCAACCACATTACCGAGTCACTCATCGAGGGCTGGAAGCGTAATTTGAAGCTCGTCGAGGAACAGCTGGGCTTCAAACCCACCGTGCACTTTGCCGTGGGAGAAGGCGAGCCGACCTGCGAGGATGCATCAAACACAATGCTTCTTATGGACACATGTCAGCAAGCAGGATGGCTGACGAAGGCCATCACGGTGGAGGAAATCAGCCTGTCCAAAGTCGACGGCCGCTTCTACGACAAGCAGGGAGAGCACATTGACGTTATTTTCAAGTTGTACCCATGGGAGTACATGGTGGTGCAGAAGTTTGGAGAGGCGTGTTTCAAGGACATGGAGAACATCGGAAAACGGGACGCGACGGGGCAGTACATCGGCGGCACGATCTGGATCGAGGCGCCGTATAAGCTTGTGTGGAGCAACAAGGCACTCTTCGCTGTTCTTTGGGAGCTCTTCAAGGATGACCCGCGATCCAAGTGGTTGCTTCCTACTTACTTCGACAACGAGGTGCCTGCTACGCTAACAAGGTATGCGCGAAAGCCGATTTTCTCCCGCGAGGGAGCAGACGTGGTGCTGAAGACCGACGGAGAGGTGCTTCAGGACGCGTCTATGGGCTACTACGGATACGAGGGGTACGTGGTGCAGGAGCTGGCGCTGCCTCCTGACTTCAAGGATGAGCAGGGCCAGTCCAACTTTCCTGTCTTGGGACTTTGGTTTGTCGATGGCGACTGCGTGGGCATGGGTGTCCGCGAAGACAGAACGCCCATCACGACGAATGCCTCGGTGTTCATCCCCCACTCCATCTCGGATGGGCCCGTCAATTATGAGCGACATCCGGTCCCAGATGCAGACGAGATCGAATCGCAACTCCGGGTTGGCACATTTGAAGACGAATTTGGCCAGCACAAAGGAGATGAGCTTATAGATTACATAAAGAAGATCATCAACGTGTAAATACTGGGTGAGGAAGGAAGGCATTAGATGAGATTAGCGCATAGAGTTGAATGTCCCAGTCAGTCTACTCGTTTACCAACAATTTGAATATCTCGTGTCCCCAATAATCTAGCCCACTTTGAATACACGTCACAGTAGCGATGCGTGAGCCACAATACACGGCCGAAACTCGATCCAACTGGGCCACCTCGGGCCGGACCGGCGAGACTCCACAGTCGGCATCCCACACCGTAGCGCCGCCGATCCCCGCACTATCATCTCAGTTTCTCGACCGCCTTTCTTCCAACACTACTCTTTCAACCCGCAAGTCCCCCCGTGTGTGTATCTCGAGAAGTTTTCTCTGTTCCGCATTCTCAAGGAATCCAACACAACCCTGCGTATTTCAAGGGTTGAAGCCAAGCTACTCTCTGTTGGCAATGTCATCGCCAAGCGCCCAGAACAACTCCGACCTCGGAATGCCGCGCGAAGCTACGTCAACCAATTTTGAGCTGGAGAGCGGGCAACAAGCACCTCCTTCAGATGCTCCAAGTCTACGAAATACCAGGTCAGCAGACATTGAGAACAGGATTTCATCTTGGGTATGCGTCCTGGGAGCCTTCATATTCCTGCTGCCATCCTATGGTGAGTCTAATTCCTACGATCTTCGAAAAAGAATTCTGTTGAATACATCATTTCAGGATTTCCCCAGGCTATCGGCACAGTCCAAGCCTATCTCCAAGAACACCAGCTTTCAGGATACTCGGCTCGCGATATCGGTTGGGTGACGGGCCTCTACACCGCCCTGACACTTTTCCTCGGAATCCAGGCAGGCCCCATAGTTGATCGTTATGGGACCGAAGTGCTAGCGCCTCTTTCTACGGCTCTTACTCTTCCAACTTTCTTCCTCCTGGCCGAATGCAAGTGTTACTGGCAGTTCATGCTCTGCCTCGGCATCTACGGCGGCATCGGCGGTGCGCTAGCATCGACGGTCGCCGTGTCCGTCGTAGGCAAGATATTCACGAGACTGCGCGGCCTCGCCATAGGTCTAGCACTCACCGGTTCTGCGCTAGGTGGTGTGGTCTTCCCATTTCTTCTGCGAGAGCTATTTCCCAAATGGGGCTGGGCCTGGTCGATGCGGTTCGTCGGCTTCACCATCGCAGGGGTCATGATCCCAGGGACTCTATGCTTCATCCCCTTCGCGAAGCTCTCACGAACCCACCATCACACGCAACTCGTCGTCCCTTCACAGCCATCTGCGGACCCTGCTGCCCCCACCCCGAGACACCGCGCCGCAAGCGCCACCATCAACTTCGCCGCCTTCCGCGTCCCCGCATTCTCACTCATTGCAGCGGCCTTCTTCCTTCTCGAGTTCGTCATATTCGGCATCTCGGGCATCTTTCCCACATTGGCAAATTGGGCCGGGTATCCCGCGGACACGGGGTACAATATCGTGGCCATCGTCAACGGCTGCGGCTGTATCAGCAGAATCGGGGCCGGATTCCTCGGCGACAAGCTCGGGCACTACAATGTTCTGTTCACGAGCACATGTGTGACTATCGTCTGTGTCGCAGTCACTATACTCCCTTTCGGCACGACGCATATCCAGGCCCTCTATGTATTTGCGGTTCTTTGGGGCTTAAGCTCGGGGGTGTTCTCAGCCTTGATTCCCGCATGCATGGGCAAGACGTGCCAGACCAAGGACTATGGTCGATGTTTTGGAAGTATGAATTTCACTGTAAGCTTTGCTCTCTTGATAACAGTCCCCATTGGAGGTCAGATATTGGAAAGTATTGGCGGCATGGCACTGGCTGGCTTGTACGTCGGAGTTCTCTGCATGGCGGGCGGTTGCATCCTTGCTTCTAGATCCCTGCTGGTCCAGTCATGGTTGGACTACAAGATCAGGATTTGACCGTGTCCAAAGATGGACGCAAAGCATCCGATGACTTTGTCTACGACGGCCTACTTTCTGTGATAGGAGATGTCTATTAGATGATGTAAACTAAGTAGCGAGCTCTGCTGACAATGTCGGACTCGCAATGTGGGAGACATTCATGGCTTCGATATCAATGCTGAAGACAAATTGAAAATTCATCAATATACCAGCTGCGGTTTCCTCGAATAATCTAGCTAGCCACGTTGGGCTGTCAGGGCGACAGTAATCCCTAGGCCGCCTTTGGATGTTATGGCTTGTTAGGCCAATAAGCGAAATGTTCCAAAACTTAGATCCAATGAGATAACTCTTGAGTGGGTACGTGGAGCCCCTCTCACAACAAGTGTTCTAGTATCTCTGCCGGTAAATGTAACAACGTCGAGAGCCGACTTCTTTCAATATCGCACCTTCTAAGGATTGAACATTACTTCCAATTATTAGGATGGCGCAAAGGCTCAAGGCTCTCGTACTCACCAACTCGGAGTACGGCCAAAGCCAACATATTCCTGGCAATATTTTACACGTTGATGGGCACAGCCCCTGACGTCGAGATCCACCTAGCCTCCTTCGCACCCATCAAAGCTGCGGTAGCCGCTGCATCTGAACTCGGTATGGAAGCTCATCCGAACGCCAAGCCGATCAACTTTCACGAGATTTACGGTACGAACTACTTCAAGGCCTTGCTCTCCCCTGACGTGGGAGGCAGACGATTGCTTGAGATTGCGCCGAGCTTCCGGACAATGCCCACTGTCTTGCGGGTCGTCGCCTGGGCTGCCACGCCGTACACTGGGCCGGAAATGGTGCAGAACTGTAATAAGATTCGATGGATCATTGAAGAGGTGGAGCCAGATTTGACTCCAGTCTGATGGACAACATGTTTACACCAAGGTTGACTTTGGCTCGGCACATGGGCATCAAGTGGGTGATCATGTCACCCAACACCCTTAAACACCTTCCATTGCCGTTACAACCTAAAGCAGCTTTCTTCCGGAAGTATCCATGGTAAGAGACTGGCCCTTTCCAAATCAACAACAAACATTTTTTGGCTAAGGATAGTGTTGGGACCGCCCCTCCCCTTCCCAATACCATGGCACCCAATCCCACTGAACGTGCTATACGTGTTCATTCTCATATTCTTCATGATATTCAACAGTCACGCGCGCAGGGCACGGGATTATGTGACTGAGAAGACCGGAGCTAAGGTCTTTAATCAGCGAGAGTTCAGTAATTCGCAGCCGGACTTGAAGATGCTTATGGCGAGCAGCCCAGAGTTCGACTTCCCAGTTGAACACAAGCCAGATAATGTCATCCCCTATGGCCTCATCATGCGACCAGTCCCGCCAGTCGCGCAGGTTGATCCTGAGCTGCACACCTGGCTCGTCCGAGGACCGACTGTGTTCGTCAATCTGGGAACATTATCTGGGACCTCAGAAGACCAGGCTGTTGAAATGTCCCAGGCCATACGTTTGCTTCTCGCTGGTTGGCGTGAGAAGGGTGAGGGCGGAAGGCTTCAAATCCTGTGGAAGCCGAAGCAGACCCTACGGGTATGTTGAGTACGACATTCACGAGAATGGCTGTCGTCTTGAGGGCTTCTTGGGAAGTGAGTTTTACAACGACACTATAAGAGTTGTGAAGTGTGTAGAGGCAGAGCCGTATGCTGTTCTGCAGACGGGAAACATCATTTGCTCGGTCATCCCTGGTGGAGCGGACTCGTTTTTGGGAAGCACTTTGGTGGAGAACAGTTCCAAGTTTTCGCAAAGAGTAGCAAAGCTAACATGAAATGATGAAACACTGGCGTTCCTCAGGTTGTACTATCTGTCTGGGCGGATACTCACGACTTTGCTCAACGGGTTGAATATCTGGGTATCGGAAAATGGGGTAGCCCGACTACAGCACCAGGATACCGTGCCGAGGAGCTTATAGAGATCAAAAGAGCTGGTGAATCAAATACTTCAGTTGAGAGAGGGTCGAGACGTGGCTGCGAAGCATATTGTTGAAAACATCTAGGTCTGTTCAAACGTAAACATAAGTGAGGAAGTCATTGTACGTTTGCTTTTCCTGACGCACCCGCTTTTCAGTGGCCACGTTTGGTTGAAGTACACAACAAATTTAGTAGTAGAGTTGGAGTGTAAATAAAATAGCGTTTTCGAATAATCTGAAAAATAGTCATTGAGAAGACAAGACCGTTCTTCCCCTATTCCTCTTTATGGTCGTCGAATTTGTTTTCTCGCAACTTGCGCAACATAGAGATTGAAAAGAAGCCTTTTCCAAATTATCTTGCCTGAGCCACTCTCCCTCTCTATTGCCGCTGTGTTCGTCACTCCCCTTATCGTTTGCCTTTCCGATGTACTGGACGCGTCAATCGGGGCGCAAAACTTCGTGCCCCACTGACTCCTCTAATGGGTGTTTGTATCCAGCAGGCATTCACCTCCTTCCAATTTCATAGAAAGCCACTAAATGACGTGAAAAGCCCACTAAAGCTGAGGTCTTGGCTTCGAACAGCATGCCAAGGTACGGGCTTGGTAGCAGCCAAAGGAGTTGCTCCCAGTCTTTCCATCCAGAGACGATTAGAACGTAACAACCCGAAATGCCCAATCCGAGTATTGCGGCCGCTGCTTTTGCGTTGGCTACTTGGGATTTATTGTCTATCAATGGAATGAGTAGGCCCATAAGACAAATAATATAGGCGATTATGAGAAATATAGCCGTCAAGATAATGGCAAGGTTGTTGCCTTGGACCCACGGGCTGTAAGACATGCCGGCAGCCCATAGCCACGATGTCGCTGCGCCGGACAGGATTATGAGAAGCACCCCAAGTGAGTGCGGAGAGTCTTTTGCAGTTGCCATCTTCAAGTTTGAGTCGTTCTCCGCAAGGTTGGTGATGGAGGCTTTACCGAAGCCTTCAGTTAAGTAAGTGTTCCGAATCCTTTGGGATACAGACGAAACAGTTATGGCTGCTATCAAAACCGAATTCATGAAATGTTTGCTCTGTTGGGAGAGATAACACGAGGAACCACGTTCTACAACGAATGTTTTAAGTAAGTAAAGTTATCGAGTGTACGGCGAAAGATGAGAATGAGACAGAGAAGTGGAGGCATACATGTGGAGGCATGTATGTGGACTTTATATGCATTCCCATGCGCTCTCCTGGTGCGCAATGAAGTTGGAAAGTTTGTGAGCCACCATACACCCTGATGTCGAATGACACAATTCAGCACGGTACTCTTCGAGAAACTCAAGGTCGCTCGCGTAATTCTGAAAATGTTCATGCCACTCGCGAATATGACACAGCTTTTGCGAATGAATCATGTGTATTACATGTTCCTAGCATAGCACTTTCTGAATTCAGGTTTTCCGGCTCTCAATGCCCGGGCACACTAACAGTGTACTCGCTCTGATTATTTTTCATCCTACTTTCTGTAAACTGTCTTGTCGTACTTCATCATTGCGTCTTTATTTTCGCTGCCCTCATGGGCTCTCTAATATCCGCTATGGTCGGTGCAGTTGCTCGAATGATCAGAAGTGCCCCACTTAGACGGAGCAGAAGCTCTTTCTAAATATCATTAGGCCCCATGCAGTCTGAAACCCGTATTTATCTTTGTCTAATTTTAATGGCAATGCTCTCCGTCTTCATCTCTGCAGTGTTCCACAAGGCTGTACAGAGATATGCGAGCATCACTACGACTACTACTGAATGCTCCAATGCCGAGTTGATGTTTCTAAATGCAATGAGATTGGAGCTGCAAAACCGGTTCCATTAATCCTTCTTGCCTTCTAACTTTTCTTCTTCGCAGTTTGCCGCCTGGAGGCGCACCTTAGCCCGAGTTGAACATTGATGCACTTACCGAATTTAACTAGAACGAGGGGAACAAAAAAGTGAGTATCAAGCCCTACATGCATCTTTTGATTGAATGTTATCAAAACCGAGGATCTAGGGCGATATTTCTCTCCGTGTCACGCGATAGCTGTGAACGCGTGGCGTGGATATCCGTAAGTCCGTAAGTCCGTTAAACCCCTAGGCCCCTGTTCGGGTCACGTCCTGCAAGATCTCATCCACTATGACTGCTCTTACGTTGCCCTTGCCATTGATGTCACTCATCGTAAGCGTCGTCAACATTGAGGGTAATTGTGAGGGGCCAAAATGTCGGAACCAGTCTTTGGGGGTCACTGGGGTGATGCGTTGTCACATTTGGCCTGGTTCAACATGCGTCTTTGATGTTGCGAAAGATTAACTTTACGATAAGATAATTGACTTCTAATACGTCTTGGCACTATCACAAAGTTTAACCTTCTTTTGATTGACATCTCAGAGGTCATACGCATTTTACTTGGCAGGCACGAAGCACGTGCATCTGGAGCCACAATCGCGACCTTTGCGAGATGCAGATCGCTCTGGACGAACTCGTTGGGATGGATATTACGAATCCCATGGAGTCTTCTCTCTTCTAGAACATGCACGACTGGATCGGTAATACGGTAGTTCGGACAGGAATTCCGGGGATTCCCGCGCGCCACAGAACATCCCGGTCCGGGACTCTAGGGCGGGTCCGGCGAACTGCCGAAGCGGGTCTTTACCGACCTGATTCCACCCGCATCCACGCCAATACCACGCTTCTCCCGCCGGATGATGACGATGCATTTTAGCCAGCCACGAACCGAAGAACCACTTTCAGTCAGCGCTGACGAGTGTGGGGGCGTTCGAATGTTTCGAACCACAATTGCAAGCTGCCAAGAAGGAAGAGTAAACATGATCCGAGCCTGCCGGAAAACATCACAAGATGAACCAGGAGCGTGGTGAAAGAAACCAAACCGCCTTACATCCGAGGAGAAGTAATACGGATCTCTGCTTCAGGAATAGGTTCTTTTGTTTGATTGGTCGGATTATGAAAAAACTGACTGTCGAATCCAACAAGCTTACTCTCTCGAGCAGTAAGACGGCGCGTCATCCTAAATCCGAATGGGTGCCTAGAGGTTAAGTTATGCTTTGGCCGCTAATGATAACCAGGAATGATTAGAGGAACCTGTACGCAACCCAGAATAAAGTGCCCGTTCGTCGCATTTGAAATCTCCATTTGTGGAGATACAAGCTAAAGCCTGCCTCCGAGCTACCCACCAAGAAGCATGAGAGCATCGGCGGTCACGATGTCAGGTACCCACCTAAACGTCTTTCTGGGCCCATGGTGGTGTCCTCCCGGGTATTCCATGACCGCATCTTCCGCCTTTCTACAACGATGCTATCCGATGGCAGCTCTCTGGATCCCCACCCGATGGCAAAAAACGCCGGGCACATGATGGAGCTAGGAAGTGGTTGGCATTTCTCAAGGAATCTCACCCAATGCTGAGCGTTCGCTAGTTCAGGCATGCCGGAAGGCGCCGGATTGGCACGCTCGGATATCCACATAGCTCTACGGCTGCCCAAAGTACCAATTCAAATTCTGAATCTTGATAATACGAGCATCAGCAAACAATGGTGTGGGGATGACGTTACTCCGAGAAAGTATTTAAACAGGTCAACGGCCCCGTTGATGCTCAGTCACATTTCATCGTCCGACTGCAGTGAGAGAAGGCTTTTTTGAAGGAAAACCCGGCAACAGGCTTCACTCAACATGCATACCTTCAACTTGGTAGCGTCTCTAGCGGCCTCTGTCGGTCTGGCCAGCGCTTCGTCGGTCCTCCTACAGGGCGGCACTATCGTCGACTTCGATGACCAGACCAACTCGCTCAACGTCGTCCGCAACGGCTCCCTCCTAATCACCGACGACCGGATCACGGCTATCTACACCGCCGAGGAGGCTGCAAACCAGCCCGTCAGTGGTAACGACACGCAGGTTGTGGACGTGACCAACAAGATTATCACTCCCGGCTTCGTCGACACTCATCGCCACGGATGGCAGACTGCCTTCAAGACTATTGGTTCTAACACGTCCCTCGCTGAGTACTTCACCCGCTACGGAGAATATGCCGCTGCTGGCCTTCTCAGTGCCGACGATGTCTACATCGGCCAGTTGACAGGGCTTTATGAGGCTCTCAATGCTGGTGTCACTACGACTCTCGACCACGCTCACCATACGTGGTCCAACGCCACAGCAGAGGCCGGACTGAAAGGCAGCATCGACAGCGGTGCAAGAGTCTTCTGGTCTTATGCCTTCCATAACGTTACCAATTACACAGTCTCTGAGCAGCTTGCGAATTTCAGAGACATCGCAACTAGGGCCGAGTTTGATGGGTCTGCCACAAGCCTTGGCGTTGCCTGCGACTTCTTCGGTCCCGACCCGGTCCTTGACCAGGTCAATGCTGTCGTCGACCTTGCCAAGTAAGATTTCTCACCACGAGACTGAAGCCTCGAGGCATTTGCTAACATGCACTCAGGGAGTTCAACGTCTCGGTCATTACAACTCACAGTCTTCAGGGGCCTTGGGGCAGTAAGTTATCTATCAAACCTCCTCTCAAACAAGTCCAAGTCACTGACATCTCCTCTAGTTACCAACAGCCCTGAAGACCTTCATGCAGTCGGCGCCCTCAACACCAGCATCCCCGTCGTCTTCTCTCACGCTTCATTCTTGACCTACCGCGGCGCCTCTCTCCTCCGCTCCACAAACCAGTACATCTCCATCACCCCAGAATCCGAGATGCACTACGGCCACACCCACCCCAACAGCCACCTGATTCAGGACCAAGCCGCCATCGGCGTCGACACCCACTTCACCTTCTCCACCGACATCCTCACCCAGGCTCGTCTCTGGCTGCAGAGCACCCGCCGCTTGCTCTACCAGCAGGTCCTGGCCCACTGGAAGGTCCCGACCTCCACACCCATGACCGCTAATCAGGCCTTCCTCATGGCCACCCGCAATGGCGGCCTCGCCCTGCGCCGTCCCGACCTGGGCGTCATCGCAAAGGGTGCCAAGGCGGATGTTGTTGTATGGGACGGTGAGAGCCCTGCGCTGCTTGGCTGGATCGACCCTGTCGCTGCAGTCATTCTTCACGCCAGCGTTGGTGACATCCAGCACGTCCTTGTTGACGGAAAGTTTGTGAAGAAGGACCGCGAGCTAGTGGCTGCCAACTACTCTAGTGTCCGTACAGAGTTTCTGAATAGCGCGCGCAAGATCCAGGATACTTGGAGGAACATCCCATTCGAGGCTCTGGACGGGGCGTTCAGCGCGTCTGGCGCTGCTTATGAAGCTCCACTTGAGGTTGATGTTCTCACTGGTGAGCAGTCGGGATACGGAACGACGTTTGTCTAGTTCGTTCGGCAAAAAGAACACCAGCGTGTTACGTGCACATAGGACATAATGTTTAAATTATAATTAAAATTAATCCAAGATTTCGTAGTGACTCACTGAGGTGACTGCTGAAAGATCATGTATCATAATAATTTTGGGGCATAAGCCAAATTTGTATTTTGAGATTAATGTAATAGGTTTAAATGGTAGTTGTGCTGTTGAAGACACGAGTAGTCAAGGGGGGATGTGTTGAAACACTAATCCGTACCTTGCGAGCTGTACTCGGCATGGTAGAGGAAATCCGATACGCCCTCTCTACTGGTCCTCCTTCTACTCTTCACGAAAAGCCTCTGCCTTCTTTAGTTGCCGTTGACCATGCCAGGCTCCCTGCCGTTGATGTATTTCCAGAGTCTGCTTTCATTGGCCACCTTGTTCTTGTCGCCTTTGCGGAGGCCTCTGCCCTGGACCATGGCGGCATCAAGGAAGTGCTTGTTGCCCCAACCGTCCTTGCTCTCAACGACACCAGTCAAAGTGTCGTTAAGAGGGAGGATTCTGTCCAGGTAGTGCTGGTTAAGCAGGTGGCCCCACTTGCCCTTGTTCTTGAAGAGAAGTCCGCTGAAGTTGTTCTGTCTGGCGGTAACACCGAGAATGCTGCCAATGGCAGTTTCATGCGATTGACGCTTGTGGAGGTGGAACTTCTTGGAGTGGTTCTTGGCCTCCTTGGCCTGCTTGGAAATCAGAGACTTGAAGTGGGTGACACCCCATTCGGCGACAAAGTCACCGTCGTTGGCGTAGTGCTCAATATGTCCGACGACGTACTCGCCCTCGTCGATCTTGGGGTTGTTGAAGTGGTTGGCAGCGTTTCCAAAGGTGTAGATCTCAAGCTTCTTGAGGTCCTTGCGGGCGCAGTGGGAGAGGAGCCAGTCGAGGATGATGCTGCCCTCAAGGCCGCCCTGAGAGTGAAGAATGAGAACGACCCGATCCTTGACGGGATTGGTGAGAGCCCCGGCGATGAGAGCGTAGCACTCTCTGGTGTCGGTTGTGCCGAAGTAGAAGCATCTCTCCACGAGGCACTGGATGGTGTCGAAAATGATTCCAGCTCTGTCACAAATGTGTTAGACCGTGGATTTCTGATCGCCGGACTTCAAGTTACTCACGTCTTGTTGTGGACACCAGTGATGGGACGATGGAAGGTTCTCGACAGTCTGTTCAGGTTGCCCTGCAGCCAGTGGGAGCTTGTATCTTATCAGTACGATCATCGAATTGGTTTCGTTTGAAGATGGGCTGCTTACCCAACAGAGACACCGTTAAGGAAGATCCACTCCTCCTTCTCGTACTTGGCCCAGTTGTCGGATTCGGTGGTCCCGTGAGACTTGAGAATACCCTTCGTGACACCAGAGTTGAGAGGAATGCAGGCGAGGTAGTTGATGGTAACGAAGGCGATGGCGTAGGGCAGGACCGCGGTGAACGGGAAGGTTGCGATGAAAGGGAGAGACAAAAGAAAGGCGAGTTGAGTGGCGATCAGGACGGTGTGAGCAGCCAGACAGATGAGGTTTCCGACGGAGGGGTAGAGCTCGTCCATCTCACCAGAGGGGTAAAAAGGGTCGATGAAATGTTGGAACCTCTTCTGGAAGTAGGTGACGGCGCGGTTGACGGCGCCAAATCGAATCATGTGAGGGACCCAGGCCTGATCCAGAGCCGGGTAATTGGTTTTGAGGCGAGGCGGGTAGGCCAACGGGAACACGACGACAGGGAGCTTGTAAGCCTTCAGGATGAAGAGCTTCAAGTCATCCCACAGAAGCTGCCATGGTGGGGCTGTGTGGTATGCCGGCAGCTCGACTTCGACCTTCTCAACTTGCGTTTCACCATCCTTGTCGACGGAGGTGACCTCGATGGTCTCTTTGATGTTGTTGGTCTCCACGGTCTCGTAGACCTCGACGCTGTACGCCTGTGCTGCGGGTGAGGCCATGGTGATGTTGTCGTGATCTCGGATCACTGAGAGAACAACTGAAAACTGAACCAGATGAGATTGGGAGCCTGACCGAACACAAATAAGCTCCGTGGCAGAATCTCAGCTTATATCATGGACGAGCCGTTGGCATATGCTCCTTCTTCACATGCAGTTTCTTGTTTGTGATTATTGTCGTGAGACCTTTCGATACCGATCCCCGCAAGCAGGATTCCTTCCAACGCCCAACAAGAATTGAGTTCGAGTTGATGTCTCTCAATCACATGCAAAATGTTACCGTGTATGCGCAGAAAGTTTGTGAAACGTGAGACCAGATACTCGGTGATCGGCCAGTGTCATTTCTGAAGTCTTACCCTGATGGCCCAGTGGCGCCTGGCACAGCTTTCGAACACAGCGTGGTAAATATGCAGAGTCATTGCTATGTTTCTGCCTGTTGTTGTATTTTGATGCTGACAACTTGGCATGGAATTTCTTCTGGAATGTCCTGCCGCTTTGGGGTACTGCTAGTGTGAGAAGCTGATAAGGCAGGCGTGACAGGGGGAGTCGATCATCTGCATTGGGCATCCTTATCGCACAAGATGCGACTTTGTGTCTCGGATTTGGTGTCTCGGGGACTCCCGCCTATCAATCGTACACATCTCAACCTGCAGCTTACGTGTTGATACCAATTTGATGTTGATGCTGGATACGAGTCCGAACTCGGGGTGGAAGTAAATACGACGAGCTCTGTATCCCTTCCATCGACAGGTTTCTCAAGAGTGCCCTTACTGAAGCCAAATAGTAGATGATTGTCCGAACTTTTGATGGCATTCCATGTCCTTGGGTCTTTCTGTTCTTATTCCCGGCTGCCTCGTAATGTGACACCAACATTCTGCAGTCGATCCCACGTGATCAGTTGTGCACCATTCCTCGAGCATCACAACTAGTACACGTGAGATTCTTACCAGTGCTACTACCAGTGTCACCAAAAAACCCCGCAATTTCGGCCACAACTTGGCAGCAGAAAAAAGTGGCAAGGCTGTTTTTTTCCACTGCAACAATCAAGAGTAATCATGACTCGGATTCCATCGGCTCCGCTCTAACCGGTCGTAGCCGAGTCCGTCTCTCATCCCGCGGCCGCCGCACTCAAAAGCCACGTTAATGGCGTGCTCCAACAGCTGTTTACTCCGCATGTCCAACTTCCGAGGGTAGTCTCAGCCACACCGGAATCTTAACTTCATTCCGAACGCGCCTCCGCCTCCGTAAAGAAGTCGGGGAAGAGCAACAACAACAAAGCTTGAACGTTTGTGGTTTGTTTACTCTCTCAGAATGACCATGGTCACTCAATCCACGCTGCCCGCGCCGCAGGACGATTTGAAGACGGTCGTCGAGAGTCGGACTCGGGAGTGGCACTTTCATATCTACTTTCTGCTGCAGTCGCCCACGGAGACTGCGCGGGCGCTTGCGCTTCGTGATGCAGTGCTAAGGCTTCGCCGCGATGGTAACACTGGTCTATCACGATGCTCATGTACCAGCCACTGACGTTGATGCACAGGCGCGTTCGTCGCTGTCCCACTGTTCCGAGTGAATGAGTATCCTATCGGCCCTCACCCCGCCGGATCATACGAAAGTTTGTAGACCTGAAATTACATCAGCGCATCTGTGTTCAGGCTAATCAGTCGTAACTAGTCTGGGTTCCCGACTCATCATTCTCAGATGTCTTCTACTATTTGGCATCAAATCGGGGCAACCTAAGGTGCGTAGATAACCAGACAAAGAGGCCAATCATCACAATGCCCAAGTCTGTATCTAATACCGTGCTCAGTGTCCTTGTTCACCCTTTGACATCAAAACAACGCCGGGATCATGAGTCCAGTAATGCCTGGATGGGAAATCCGTGGCCCATTTACTTAGATAGTCTGCCCCGCGACGGTGAAATCCCGCTCCAGTACCCCGAATTAGGCCTTGGCTGGTCAACATCGCCTGAGCAAGAGATTTCCCTGGAAGAAAGGCGGAAACGAGGAGCAGAGCTTGAAGCACTTCTAGCCAACGATTCGGAAGCTGCGCCGGCTCCCAAGGACTAGTATGATGTTTGCTCAGATTGACAGTACATTCGGAACGACTTGACTACATCTCCCGCACGTCCGAATTAGTCCCTCCCAGTACACTCAAATATTCAAATCAATGAAATATCCGTTAAGGAGAAGCTGTCATCGCCATGTAACTTCAAGTCTCTCGAACCACATCCTATTCGCTTAAACTTATTGTGGCCCACTTCCTCGAGAGTGAGAATATCAGTATGCCGTTGCCCCACGACAAGTGCCCAGCAATCCCGTGTCACTGCGCGGTCACGGTCCATGGTAATAGTCCCTCCGTAACGCGTCTCTCCTTCGAAGGCTAGACTGCCTTCGTGAACTGCATCACTACGCTTGGGCCTATTACCAGGAGCATATCGCATCTTAGCGATGAGTCCACGCAGCTTCAAAGCGCCTTCAACCTTTGGGGCCGCGAAGTCGTTCATTGCAACATTCATATCGATCCGCAGGACTTGGATGGAGGCATGCGGCTGCCAGGGTACCTTTCCTACCCTCATAGGGAACAGTATTTCCCCATCAATGCTAGCCCAACTCCAACTTGGAGCCCGCGGCTTCGCTGGTAACCGCAGGTCCGGAGGAAATTCCTTACCATACGCACCAGACGTACGCGCTCGCCACAAAATGCCTTGGAGGGTTTCCTCTGCCCAAAGCCCAGCAACATACGAACCGCCAATTTTGGTCGATCCGAAACGACTAGCAACACCTGCCAGCGCTGGCAGCTTGTCTTCGCCAAAAGTCAGACTTCTTTTGCTAAACTCTTCCACAATTGTATACCAATGTTGCAAGCTCGTCGTAGTTCCGAGGGATAGGTTTTT
This sequence comes from Colletotrichum chrysophilum, assembly GCF_026319265.1. Taxonomy (NCBI): domain Eukaryota; kingdom Fungi; phylum Ascomycota; class Sordariomycetes; order Glomerellales; family Glomerellaceae; genus Colletotrichum; species Colletotrichum chrysophilum. Next base: position 97,887 of record NW_026517359.1, on the reverse strand, counting down.
ACGCGCTACCTCAAAGCTCATGGGTGTGGCGTAGTAGTATGCGTCATGAGGAATCCCGTCCTCTCGAGCCGTGATGGTCGGACACTCCCAATACATCTGTTCGCGTCCAATGGACAGCGTGAACTTTGATAATGCCCACTCTTGCATACACCACCCGCGGCTATTGAGGAGGCCCCCGGCGATTGCTTGGCGGTAGTCCAGTGGACGTTCGGAAAAAATGAATCCTTGGCCCAAATTGACCCTTTTATGGGACCTTGGGGCGAGGAAGCCAAGGGTGCTGCCGGCGGAGTCCAGCGCCGATATTGTAACTCTCGCGTTGCTGTAGACATTTGCCATTCTCGCTGCTTCCGTGGCCCAATCTTCGGCCGAGTCTTGTATGATGCACACGGCGTCGATCCACAAATACTGCAGGCCGAGCTCTCTAGTAAGTGTTATAGCATCGAGAAAGTTTTGCGGCAGGACGTGCATTGGAAGAGCATTCTTATAGGCGTTGAGATTGTCCTTTGTCATCTTGCACGGAATATTTCCGCCCCAACAGTGGCTTAGAGCTGCGTAGTGCCCAGAAACGCCATTCGTGATGAGTAGGGAGGCAGGAGCTCCGGAGATGGTCCCGACATCAATAATTCTTGTTGGCAATTCGCGTGCCGGTGTTGAGCAGGCTGAGTGGTTCTCGACGCAATTCTTCATCCAGAATCGTGCGGTCTCGAACGAGTCTGACGACATGGAACTGTCCGGAATGGCTCGCGCAAAGTCAGGCATTTTCCTACTTGCTCGATCTGAAAGACAAAAGGAGGAAATTTCTCCTTCATAAGGACGTGTAATGCTTATATCGAAAGCGCAACCATGAGTTGTCTGCCACCGATCGTCCAACGACGTCGCCTGGATGGAGCGTTTCGGTTCCGTTTCTACTGAATAATATCCAGCGAAAAGAGCGAGATGGCGGATCAGCAGCCGATGTTCCGGGCGATGGCCGTCCCAGATGGCGCGGCACATGGCACAGCTCTGAGCGCTATTTTCGAGATTACTGGCAGTCTTGTAGTGAATGAAGCCAGGGCCATGGCCGGAAAAGCCATGAGTTTTCCCCGAGATCATTTTCTCTGTCCACATACCATCCTTGGGAAGCTCATAGCGGCGGCCAAAGTCTGAGGCTATGAGATCGTCCGTAAATCTCTGGCAGAGAGCGCAGAGCGGATCTCGTGAATGGTCGCCAGTAGGGTCCATGGCGATGTCCGGATTTTTACAAATTACCCCCAACACCTGCTGTAGGCGAGGCTAGATCTGTGTTGTAGAATGCAAAACAAACAACAACCTGTGTTCTTTGTGATATCAGGATTCAGGAATAAGCATGAGGCTGGCTGGTGGTTTGTGAGTGATATGCCAGCCTGATTCGGCATCCTCAGGGCTTACGGACCGCAATTGCGAAAACCTGTGATTGGTTGCAAAGACCACTTTATGCAATACCCTTGCATCCCACAACCGACTTTGCCGTGGATTGAAGGCTCGAAGTTACACTGAGCCTTGTTGAAAACCGATTGTATTTGAACACGTAATGTAACTATGGAGGAAGAACGGACTCGGATGATGTCTCGGCCTAGAACTATCTCCGGTCGTCATCTTTGAATGTCAAATTGATGGTCAACTTTCCTTTTTCTTTTGCATATTTGTGAGCAATTAGAACCGTTCGTCTGTAAGCCTTGTTTTCACCAAGGCGAAACGTATTAGGAATGTCCAACTACCAAAGGATAGAGAAGCGGGACCTTACTCTAGGATTTCGGATTCGGTTCCGTATCTGGCGTACCCGAAAAGTACGAGAGATCGGATCATGGTGGGGTTCAATGTCGATAGGTACAGCAGAGCCTTTAAGTGGCGGGATCTAGCCAGTCTCTCCCATGCGCTGGTTGGGCCGCTGCGAGTGAGCCCGGCGATCGTTGGAATCGGGGTCCAACAAGGGTGGTCACCAAGATACGCTCAAGAAGGACCGGTGCATGCAACGTCGCTATGTTGCCCCGACGGGATTCGCAGCACTTGATAGGCCAGGAATGCCCAATCAGAAGTGGGCGAAAATTCAAGGAGACAATCTGGGGTCTCGGCCGACAGCACAAGCAGCATCAACGGGGCCCAGCGAGAAGCTTGATTCCGACGTATGTGGACCAACATTACGATCATATCGAGAACATGGAGAGGGAATCGCGGCGTACCAAGGCGCACACCCCATCATACCCACGCGGCGCATTCTGAATAGCAAAAGGGGCTTAGTTGGGTTCACGAGGGGTGTGTCGTTTGCGGATAATGCGGATATGCATCGTGAACCCGCTTCCAGGGGAGGATCACACGGGTATCTGTCTAGCTGAATGGGGGTTTGTGACGACGGCTTCTTGTCGATGTGGGATTATAACGCGTGAGGTTCTCTTCGATCACCTGGATGGAATGGGTACTGTTTGTGGATCTAGGCCTTCGTATCACGCACCGGGCGTGGAAAAGCAAGACCGCGAAGGTTGTGAAGGGCGACTACTGCCTCCTCGCTTAACGCCAGACAAAAGTACCATGAAGCCGAGCAACTCGGATTAGTTCGTGAGGCGTTACATGACATTCAGTCAAGGCCTTGTTGGCTGCGACTTTTCCAACAGAACGGCTTGAGTAACCATAGGTGGGAAATACTGTACATGTGTTAATATTACCAGGTCCCCCGTGTGTGAAGTAACGTATTGGTGGGAGCGTCCTCCACGCATTGCTGCTATTGTTGACCAGCGATATTTCAAACCTATCTAGACGATGTCTTGCATGGCTTTTACAGCCGATAGGACACTATTCCATGATAATCATGGCGACTTGGAATTTCTCTCTACCAGTGATTTCAGATCATCTTTATTTCAAAAACATCGAACGCTTGTCATGTGTATCCAAACAAAACATCACAACCATAATTGTACAACGGGGAGGAAATCAGTCCTCTCCCCAAAACTAGTGAATGCCCGCTCGCTCCGTTGACGCCCTGCTAGTCCAAATCACGAAAAACCTGCTTCTCCCAAAACGCCACGACCTCATCCAGCTCCGGCCGGTCGTTCGGGTCCCGCTCGATGCAGCGCATCACCATGGCCTTCCACGCCGCCGGCACGTCTTTGGACGCCTCCGTCCACACCGCCGCGTCCGGCGACTGCTCCACCTGCTCCAGCAGCATCCACATCGTCCGCCCCAGGCTGAACACCTCCGCGAGCTCCGCCGCGCGCGGGCACGTCCGCTTCCACTCGGGGAACACGTTCCAGTCCGGGAAACCCCACTTCTGGTTCTTGCGCGGGGCGCCCTCGTGCGGCGTGTAGATGATGCGCGGCTTGTTCTTCTTCTTGTTGTTGTTCAGGATGGAGGACTCCTCGGCTTCCTGGTCGATGGCCACCTCGGGCGGGTGCGTGAACATGGACACCCCGCTCTGCTCCCAGTCGATCAGGCGCACGTTGTCGTCCCCGTCGACGAGCATGTTACCCGGCTTCAGGTCCATGTGGTAGCTCCCCGCGACCTGGTGCGTGTGCTGGATCGCGAGGGCCATCTGGTAGCACCACTTGGCGCGCAGCCCGAGGGGGAGCCGGGTGTTGGCCTTGTTGGCGCGGAGGACCTGCTCGTCGACGCTGTCGCGCGCCATGACGGGCTGCAGGAAGCCGCAGATGCGGTCTACGTCCCCGTCGGGGACGACGACGAGGATCCGCGGGCGCGGCATGATGTTGGGGTGCGGCGGCAGCGTGCAGAGGGTGCGGATCTCGTGGAGGAGGGTCTTCTCGACGTGCTCGCGGAAGTCGTGGCGGGCGACGTCGAAGTTGACGCCCTTGAAGACGAAGGGGGCGGCGAAGGCCGGGTGGGTCACGGTCCGGGCGCCGGTTTTGCCGGGGAGGCGGCCGATGTGGATGAGGTCGGAGAAGTGGACGAGGTCGAAGGTTGCGGCGGGGCAGCCGGGGGCGCGGAGGGCGGCGAGGAAGGCGGTGTAAGGGGTGAGCTGACGGATGTAGTCCTCCCTAATAGGAGACATGCTTTCCGCAGTCATGATGACCGTGGGGGGGAAGGAAAAGGAGTTGAGAGAGTTTGCGTGTAAGTTGGAGGATTTTGGGATATCTCGAGTTGTGGACTTTCTCTGGGTTTTTGTCTTCTTCGTCGTTTGGGGGGCGTGCGTGCGGTGAAGTGGTCAGGGGCGAGGCAAGGATGGACATACAGATCGGTTGGTTCTCCCCCCTCCTCCCAAGCATTCCACAACTCTTCTCAAATAAGAAAGCTCTTCGTAGGAGGCCCGAATGTAGTTGATTCACTGCAGGACAGGAAGTCTGAGCTTCGAACAGTTCAGTCAGTATGGTGAACCACGTCGAGTGTAACCCGGATCGAAGACTCCGGGAATAAGAAGTGAACTTTGTTTTTTTCTTTTCTTTGTGTCTTCTTTGGTTCTCGCCTTACCTTTGACAACTCGGTGAATAGAGAAGCATTAGGCAATGGTCAACTGTGATTGGAAACAATGTAATGTTCCATCCCATGCGGTGGGATCATGGTTGTTGAGGAGGGCTAGTATCCAAGATGCTTTTTCCTTCGACTTGACTGTTCTGTGACAGGCAGGATGTGCTGCTGGATGGGGTTTGACGGGTGCTCGAAGGGTTTAATTTACCAGGCAGACGGAAACTGCGACATTGGCATGCAGACCCGAGGGTTGATAATGGAAAAGGAGGAATACGTTCGGGGGAGGGAAAGGATCTTTGCCCAGGGGGTGGCTAACGTGTTCCTTTCAAGTCCCCCCGAGTCCCGGGTGTGAGACTTTTTTGCTCTCGCAACAGAGTCCCAAGAAGGCGCAGTGATGGCATATCGCCAACGACGCTACTACTACCCTTCCTCCCCCTGCCCCCCACGGGGCTAAATCCTCCAGCAACTCTTTCCTTTGGTCCTGGGCTTGTGATGGTATGTCGTCGACTGTCTCACCCTGTCGCCTTGACACGGATCATATGACCGTGGACTGTTGGTTTTGGCTCTTGGGGGGCGTTTGGGGAAATGGCTGGCTGGCTGGCAAAGTGAGGCGGGCGTAAGATGATATCACGAAGCGCCATGGTCAGTGTCGAGGTGTCTGCCAAATCGGTCGGTGGGCAGGATGCATGACACTAGGCGGGAGGTGATTGGTGGTATGGGCACAAGGGCGCGTCGTCTCGTCCCGCAGCTGGTTCTGATTTTGCTCACATCTGATATCTGACAGGATGCGGGATGCTACGGCCCTTAGCGGGATCACCGTGTGATGTTGCCATTCTGTTTGGACTTGTTCTTTTCTTCTTCCTCGCCGTCCTTCTTGTCCTTGCCATGCCTAGATCTTCCCGTATCGGGTATCATTCGGCAGAACCCTGGATTAGCAAGGCTGGCTCGATGCAGAGTTCTTTTGCAAAAATACCCCTATATGCAGGGGATGCCAGCAGAATTCCTCCGTCCGCAGAGCTTGCCCCATCTGATGGCACGGTAGTCTTCTCTTGGATCCTGATCCCCGCCGGAAATATGTGAGCACTCAAGAGATGGTCAAGGCAAGGGCTCCACCCCCAATCGAGAATCCAATCGAGAATGGGCTTGGGGGAATATGCAGGCGGGAGATCGGGTCGTCGCTGTCGATAGCTGTTCAACCCCCCCGGACGGGTTTAGAGCGTGGGTGGGATTGTTGTCACATCTCATCGATGGGCCTTTTTTGTCCTTTCAGTGGGTGACGTAAGACACGGGAATGAGACAACAGGGCCTGGAGTGCTCTACCAGGGGTGAGGGACTGGAGGATCACCAGTGGACGTTCTGTGGTTTTCTGTACGGAGTAAGGTTGTGTTGGTCGTGTCTTGGAGGGGGGCGGGCCCTATGAGGAATTCCGGTGAGTCGCGGGCGATCTCTGATGTTACTCTTCTTCTTGATTTAATTTATTGTTGGGCGGGGGCCCATCTCGGGGACACGCAGGGCCGGCCGGGGGGTACGGGGAGGCGAATGTTGTTGTCGATTTGTGGATGCGCAGCCAGGGTTCACAACTGTTGAAGTGTGTGTGGTGATATGAGTGAGGGTAGGTGAACTGCGGGAGATATTCCTACTGCCGCTAGGGCGGTATTTCTTTTGTGGAATGTCCCTTGTCTCTGGGTGGTGGTCCCTGGTTAGCTGAACACCCATCTCTGCATTGATTTTGACAACGTTGAGGGGTGGCTGAGTGTGTCTCAGTTGGTTGAGTGAGGATTGCTCGCATTCTGACGGTTTAGAGGCGTTTTGACCCGCGTGGCATGATCAAGTCGAACGGCTGATGAGAGTGGTGGAAAGCATGGCTGCCAGCTGTGAGGAAGCGAAGTGATGCATGGCGTGGTGTGTCTAATGTCGCGCACACCGAAGGTGAGAGGTGAGAGGTGAGAGGCGCCAGTACGGGGAAGGGCAGGCGTGAATGAGTTCGGGTAGGTGGGCGGCCAATGACGGGGTTTGCCTTCAAAACCTCGAAAGTCAATGCTGGCGGCTTAAAGAGCCCCGAGGTGCCGAACACGCGCCGATCTGACACTAAGTCCGGCGGGCAGGTGGCACGGCACGATACCAGCGGGGGAAACGCTCCATTGGCGGGCCGGGGAGCATCCGCTGGTCTTCCGGCTGGGCGAGGGCCACCGTCCTCACTCACCACACTCACCTACACAAGCATGACAAGGTACCTTGAGGTAAGGCAAAAGGTAAGGTAGGGGGGGACTGAAGACGCTTAGCTTCGGCGGCCGGCGAGAATCCCAAGACAGACCGTGCCAGCAAACGTGCAAGCAAGCCTCGAGCCAACGATGTCTTAATTGTGGCCACTTATTTCTAAAGAAAGGTGAGATAACATGGGGTACGTTCATTGGATTCCTAAGCTGGGGGGTACATACGGATACTTGGTACTCACATACGCTCATATCAGCTCTCACATCATATCATTGAGTGAGATGAGATGCCCCTCATCTGATGAGAGCACAGCACCTAGTAAGTAGTAAGTAAAGTGTGAGTGAAAAGACTCGGTGTGACTGGAGAGTGAGTGCTTGCATGTCCCCAGTTTCCAGACTCCAGTCAATCAATGGTTGCACCATCTGAAATGCCCGTCGACCACGCGATAAACTCAGTGCCTTGCATCAGCAACCTACATACCTTACTTTGAGCTTTGAGTACCCGCAACTCTCCCTCACACTAAGGTTGCTTAGGGTAGTGAAGGTACACTTACTGAAGGCAGGCAAGATGGAACACTAAATGAAAAGTGCCGCCGGCAGTGCAACACTCGATCGCTCGCTCGGTGGGGGAGACCGGGCTGCCCGCATTCCAGTATGATGCCAGTGCCCGCCCTTTGGCATTTCTTATTCCTTTCCTCCCGTATGTAGTGTACGCGTGCACCTTCACTAGCAATCCTACGACACACAATCAGTTCCTCTCACCACTGCAGAGTGAGTACAGAGTACTTGTACGTACCCATCTTGGTATGCAGCGGTCCCCGCCCGTCCGCTCCGTTCGAGGTGCAACCTTCCCGAAGCGGCATCGAACTGGGTCATTTTGCCCACTGCAGCTTCGCGGTGTTTGGTCTTGGCAACTTGGCTCTTCTTCGCGTGCTCGTGTTTCCTGTCTTTTCTCGCCCCGATGCCGCATCCCCAGCAGCGAATGATTGAATCTCTCGCTGTTTACTCAGTGGTACTTCCAAAATCCAATTTACAGCAAAGTCTTGGGAGCTGGATTATCAGACCAACTTTGGCAGGTCGTTATGGACGCTGGGAGTAGTCCGCCGGGCCGGGTTCTTTTGCAGCTTGCTTCCATGCCCCCAGCCAACCTTTTCTGAGCCAACGCAACCACTCACAGTCGCTGCCGAGACCAACGACCGTCATTGAAGCTGCGAAGCTCCAATCTTAAGTCGTCTTGGCACTCCGAGCACGACATGCATCGCCATGAACCTGTGCTGCTGCGACCGCCAGTTGGACCGCCAAACTCCATTAATTCTCGTGGAGCAGCAGCGGCAGCACCAGCAGCGGGCAATGCGACCTGCCTGATGCGCACCATTGCGAATGCTCCCGTTCAATCGCACGACCGCTGCACCTGCCGTCCGGGTTCTCGTCAATCATCGTCCGGGAAGCTATAAAGCCCCAGGGTTGCTTTTCGACGTGACCCGTCTTCCTCTCGAACTCTCCGCTTCTCGCTCCCCTCCCCCGCCAACCTCCTCGACCCTATTCGCGCCGCTTCTCCTCCGCACAGAACGAAGCACCGCAGACTGCAATGGCGCGTCTCCTCAACGCCGTCGCGGCAGCCACCGCTCTTCTCGTGGGCGTCGCGACCGCCATTGACCGCGAGCCCCACCAGCCCTCCGGCGGCGGCGACAAGATTGTCACCTGGAATGAGACCGTCGTCTCTCCCCGCTTCGGCGCCAGCGCCCGCTCCGTCAGCTGGCTCTCCGGCACAGACGACGGCCGCTATATTGAACAGGACGACGCCGGCCTTGTCATCGTGGACATCATCTCAGGCGATAACAAAACCTTTGTGTCTGCCGACAAGTTCCCCGCTGGTGTACATGAGTACTGGATCCGCCCGGACCTGAAGAAGGTGCTCTTCGCCACAAACTACACCAAGCAGTACCGCTACTCGTACTTTGCGGACTACTCCATTCTGGACGTCGAGTCCGGCGCCCTCCAGCCTCTGCTGCCCGAGGCGCTCGGAGATGTCCAATACGCCGAATTCGCACCTGTTGGCGACGCCATTGTAAGTATCGGCCAATTGAGCGCGGTCTTGCAACCTCCCAGCTTACACGATTGCAGGCATTTGTTCGCGGCAACAACCTCTACCTCAGCAAGAACGGCACCGTCTCTCAAATCACCAACGATGGTGGCCCGGATCTGTTCCACGGCGTCCCCGACTGGGTCTACGAGGAGGAGATCTTCGGTGGTCGCAGCACGCTGTGGTTCTCCCCCGACGGAGAGTACGTTGCCTACCTGAGCTTCAACGAGACCGGCGTCGAGACCTTCACCATCCCCTACTACATGGACAACCAGAAGATCGCTTCCCCGTACCCCAAGGAGCTGGACCTGCGCTACCCCAAGGTCGGCAGCACGAACCCGACCGTCCAGCTGACCGTGCTGGAGGTCGGCAGCGAGAAGTCCACTCCCGTCACCATCGACGCGTTCCCCGCTGACGACCTCGTCGTCGGTGAGTTGAAGTGGGTTACGAAGAACCATACCAGCTTCGTCTACCGTGCCTTCGACCGCGTTCAAGAGCAAGAGAAGGTTGTTCGTGTCGATGTCGATGGCTACGCATCCCAGACTATCCGTGAACGTGACGGTTCTGACGGCTGGCTGGACAACAACCTGGCCATTGAGTACATCGGCCCCCTGCAGAACACTACCGACGCGTACTACCTCGATCTGTCCGACCATACTGGCTGGAATCACTTGTACCTGTACCCCGTCAAGGGCGGCGACGCCATCCCTCTGACCAGCGGCGAGTGGGAGGTCGTGGCTGTGGTCAAGATCGATACCGAGCGACAACTCGTCTACTTCCAATCCACCGAGCACCACAGCACCGAGCGTCACCTCTACTCCGTGTCTTATCCTGCGGGCACCAAGAAGGCGCTCGTTGACGACAAAGTCGATGGCATGTGGAGCGCTTCCTTCTCTGCCTCGGGAGGTTACTACATCCTCAGCTACCAGGGCCCCAACGTCCCCTACCAGGAGCTGTACGCCATCAACTCCACCGAGCCAATCCGCACCATCACCAGCAACGACGCCCTCGTCGCGCGCCTCAAGGAGTACAAGCTGCCCAACATCACCTACTTCGAGCTCACCCACCCCGACGGATACTGCCTGAACGTGATGCAGCGTCTCCCCGCCAACTTCGACCCCTCCAAGAAGTACCCTGTCCTCTTCACCCCCTACGGCGGCCCCGGCTCGCAGCAAGTCACGAAGCGGTACCAGACCATCAGCTGGTCGGCCTTCATCTCCTCGGACCCTGAGCTCGAGTACATCACCTACACCGTCGACAACCGCGGCACAGGCTACAAGGGCCGCGCCTACCGATCCCTCGTCGCCGGCCACCTCGGCCGCCTCGAGCCCCTCGACCAGATCTGGGCCGCCGAGCAGCTGGCATCCAAGAACTCCTTCGTCGACGCCGGCAAGATTGGCATCTTCGGCTGGTCATACGGCGGATACCTCTCGGCCAAGGTCGTCGAGCAAGACTCGGGCGTCTTTTCCCACGCGCTAATCGTCGCGCCCGTTAGCGACTGGCGCTTCTACGACTCGGTCTACACGGAGCGCTACATGAAGAGCCTGGGCGAGAACGAGGAGGGCTACAACGAGACGGCCGTCCGCAACCCCGCCGGCTTCAAGAACATTGCCGGCGAGTTCACCATCCTCCACGGCACCGGCGACGACAACGTGCACTACCAGAACGCCGCCGCGCTCATCGACCTATTGGTCAGCGCGGGCGTGCCCAACGACAAGATGAACTGGCTCTCCTTCACCGACAGCGACCATAGCATTGCGTACAACGGTGCAAACATCTGGCTGTACAAGTACATGACGGAGGCGTTGTTCCGTGAGAAGAAACGCTCCGGCGACCGGTTGGTGCACCAGTGGACCAAGAAGTCCGACGCGAGCTTCGACTTCGATCGGGAGTAGGCACGCTTTCACAGCAAAGCATCAATCATGAATTTCTTCTGTAAATACTTTCTAGCATGATCTAATGAGTAATTATTCTTATCAAATACCCCAAGGCTTATTCGCGTCATTAAATTTTCTGCTCTGAAGCTTTGAAGTGCACATCAGGTGGTAATCACTAATCCTTTTTCCTCAGTCAACACAGATACACCCTGTAGTCTCGGCAGAAAGGATAACGAGAACACTTGAGCTACCTGTCGTACCCGGCTGTGACGGTCTACACCGCAGCATATCTTGAATGCCCAAAAAAGTGAGCCGCCAACGAGATTGAAAGTCATCGTTCCTTGCCAGGCATCTTCCTGCCGTACATCCATTTGATCCGTGTGTAATTATGTTCTGGCATCTAATGTCCGGCGAGAAAGGTCACACCGTCAGATTCTGGCCGACTTCTTAGGTACTCTTACTCTGGCAAGACCATGAGGCCAAATATACCTCTCACACATAAACATCTGTTGGAATATACTACACAACGACAAAGGTGGATAGAAGAGTAAGCATGCGGCGGAAAGACGGGGAACATCTCGGTGTTGTCTCTACCACACTACGGAGGTCCCGGCAGAACAAGCCAAGCAACCCTCGTTAGAAATCAAAAGTAAAGCAATGCTTATATGTCAAGCTGGCGTCTGCAGCCGACCATGAAACGTGAAGCAAATATCCGCCAAAGGGGCCTCATATCAACAGCCCATGTTGCCCCCATAACACCCAAGAATAACGCCAAACCTGAATTTCAAACATCGCCAACCGCAAAAGCACTCCACACCTCGTCATCACCTGGTTGCGTCACTTCATACTCAATCCGCCAAACACCCGATCCAGCTCCGCGCCCTGGTCATTCACCGGCATCTCGCTCGCGCCCGCCTGCCCCGCTGCCATCGTCTGCGCATCCTGCAGCTCCTCGCCGCCCGCGCGCTCTGGCTCGAGCAGCCGCGCGTCGCTGTCGAGCCAGCCCGGCGCCACGCGCCTCTTCTCGGCGAGCTCGCGTGCCTGGATGCGCTCCTCGAGCTCGCGCAGGTCGCGCTCGGCGTCCGCCTGCATCTTCTCGATGTGCGCCTGCAGCGCGCGGCAGGAGGCGATGATGTCGTCCGGGTGGGCGGCGTGGCCGGACTGCGAGACGACGTATTTGGGCTTGTTGCTGGCGTCGGCGGGTTGCGGGTTCGGGTTGCCGGAGTCGTCGGGGCTGGCGGCGGGGATGCCGGTTGCGGAGGGGGGCAGGGCGGAGGGCATCGCTTTGTAGTTGTAGGAGAGGGTTGTCGCGGTCGGGAGGGAGATGAAGGGGGAGACTGTCAGGGGGACCTGCTCGAGGAGGGGGTGGGAGCCTGGGTGGTTGTGTTAGTTCTGATGGTGTTGGCGATGGAGGGAGAGGGGGGACTTACGGTTGCTGTACATGATGGGCGATGGGTAGGCAGCTTTCCTTGGGCAAGTTGTGGTTCAGTTGAGTGGAAGAGAAAGCCGTTTTGGAGGACGGGGTCAGCTTTGGGAGAGAAGCATGTGGTCTTGCGTCGCGGCGTCTTGTGCCTGAGACTTGCAAGAGATGCGCGGAGTGTCTGTGTGGTGGTGGTGGTGATTGCGTGGAGCTTCTGTCGTCCCCGCGGCGACAGCGACAAGGTCCAGCAGACGGGGAGAAGCCGTGTGTCGGTGTGGAGAGAGCTCAGACCCCTCCGAGCATGGAGAAAAGGCACGTATTCCTCAGCAGACCGCACAGGCACCTCACCGCCTTCCCTCTTTCCTCCTTTAAGATTACATCATCTCCAACCAGATCCAGGTCCAATCACGTGCTGATAGCGATAAGAGCTTTCCTCTGCCAGAAAGCTGTGTTTCCCTCCGACGCCAACCCCACCATGTCGCCGTTGAAAGGGTCCAACATCGATTTAGCACAACTCCGGAAAGCCGTCAACATGCTGCCGGTCACCATCCGCACGCCGCCCGCAGTTGCGGACTACACCCCGATCGAGGAGTGGGAGTCGCAAACTCCGCAGTCCTTCACCCCCGAGAAGGCAGTGCTGCATTTCCACCTTGAGGCCGCCAGGGCGTGGGTTCCTGCGTCGCAAAAGGGCGGCCTGGCTGTCGTGTTCCCTGCCGATGGATCGAGCGCCGCGAGCGCCCCCGAAGGCGCAACGTTGAGGGATGCTGGAGAGGAGCTGGTCGAGCAGACTGTGTCGGTCTTTGTTACTTCAGAGTAAGCAATTCGACTACTTGGGACACTCAATTGAGGTCGGAGGAGAGATGAAGCTGACGTGTGGATGCCAGGCAATTCATCATCTTCTCGTCAGCGGCAGGAGCAGGTGTCGGCATCTCGTACCCCGCCATCTCGATCCACGCCGTCAAGGCAGTCGGCACCATCGCCGATGACAAGCCTCTCCAGGCCATCTGGATGCAGCTCCAGCTCGCGGACGGCGGCGACGGCGACGACGACTACGACACGGTCGACCTGACCATCGTCCCGGGCCTGGCGGACGGCGCGCAAGCGGACGTGCAAAAGTTCTACGAAGCGATCTCGACGTGCTCGGATCTGCACCCGGACCCGGCCGACGAGGACGAGGAGATGGACGACGACGCTGGCGGGCGCATTATCTTCGAGGGCGACTACGAGCCCGTAGAGGGGTACACGGGTGTGCTGCACGGCGCGGCGGACGGCGGGCTGCCGCCTTCGTTCCCGGGCAGCGGGGGCTGGATCACGGCGGAGAATGTTCACTTGCACTTTGATGCGGACGGGAACTGGATCGGCGGGCAGAATGGCGAGGAGGGCGGTGAGCTTGGGGAGGGCGCGGGAAGGGTCAGGGGCCACGATGAGGTCAACGGCAGCGGTGTGAACGGCCACGACGATCCCGAGAACAAGCGCCCGCGTGTGGATGAGCCATAGAGGAAGTGTGTTTGCGCAGTGGAGGCGGCATGATACCAAAAAGATCGGGACCTGGACGCAGTGTGAGGTAGGAAATTCATTTTCTCAATGTTCTCTTGCTCCGGCTGTTATGATGATTCCACGGCGTACTGAGAACTGCCGAGACTTGGTCTCGTTAGGTAATTTGATCAGAGTGATTGTGCCATTTTAATTATACTAATAGTTGTGTAGGTATATCTCGTTCCGTAATGTGTCCGATCTTAACACCAGAAACCACGCCCGCTGTCCCTGAAAATGATGGTTACAGTTAGAAAAATACAAAAGAAAGAACGAGGCCATCAAATCCTCAAATTCGAGCCGCTTCTGCTGGGCCCGGCCATTCCATCGGATACCTTCCTCGGAGAAACCTCCATCACCTTCAGCCTGGACCCTCCGCCGTCTTCTTCATTCTTCTGCTTCCCCTTGTCAACCTTTTCTTCCGCATCGATCCAGGCCCTCCTCGTGGGACTCTCCAACATCCCCGTACTCGCCCGCGCCGCTCCCCTCACCGCGCTCCTCGGCGTCGGGTTAAGCGGCCTGGGCCCCCTGATGATACTATGTGGCCGCTCTGCCTCCTCCTCCTCCTCGTTCTCATTCTCCTTCTCCTCCACCGCGGCCTTCAGCTCATCCAGCCTCCCACTACCCCCAGGCCGGCTCTTGATCACGGCGATAGAGTTCCTCGCGCCCTTGATCGATGCCCCGCGCGGGTTCCGCTTGGCCTTCTGGCTCTGGCTCAGACCCAGCGATAGGTAGTTCTGCCGCCCGATCTTGCTGATGCGGCTGTTGCTGCGATCCGGGCTGAAGCCGCCCCCGCGGAAGTTGGGCAGCGTTGGGCTGTCGGGGTCCGAGACGGAGGAGCCCGCGCTGAGGGTGCTCATCTGGCTGTTCATCCGCCGCAGCTGTGCTACCGTCGACTGTAGCCCCATCACGGCAAAGTCGCGGTGTTGGAAGGAGCCGCGCTTCGGTGAACTGTTAGCTGAGGAGGAGTTGCTGTTGAGCACAATGGACGGGCACGAGGTGCTCGGGATGACCTTGTCGGTGCGGTTGTCCCTTGGATTTGCTGGTTGGCGTGACTGCATGCGCTCGCGGATGGGGCTGCTGGCCATGCCGCGGCGCTTATACCGTCCTGGCGTGGGTGAGCCGTGTCTCGCCTCGCTGGGGAGTTCTGGGCTGGGAATAGGTCGGCGCGTGGGCGAGTGCGAGCCACGGCTGTCGAGAGAGTCCCTCGCTGTCGAGCGAAGGGTAGGTGATGTACCACTATTTGTGAAGCCGCCCCCGGCGCTGCCCATCGTCAACGCGTCGCGATTCGGTGACCCGTAGCCCGGTCGCAGGTTGAGAGGTGGCGGAAAGACAGGCTTCTGGCCAAAGGTGGCCCTTTTATTCGGCATCTCGGGGCGGCGATTGTTATCTTCAGGAGAGGTTCCCGGGCTAGCCTTCATGCTGGCCACGCTCGTGCTGGAGACCAAGAAGACGGGCTTCATCGACGCGACGCTCTTGGGGCGTATCGTCTCCGGCGACGGGGCGAAGTCGTCCGATGGCAACATCATCGATAACCGGCCGCCGTCTCTCTCCACCACGCTGCTCCGCTTCACAACATCCAACGGCCTGGGCACAGGCGAGTTGCTCGCCGATCTGGAATTGAAAGGGGGCTCGATCAGCGTCTTGTCTTCCGGAGGCGAGATGCGTCGGAGGGGAGGCAGGCTTGAAGATTGCCGCTTCGGGCTCCTCGGCGGCACGATGGGTGGCGAGATAAACGGATCGCAGATGGCCGTGTCGATTGTCAGCCCCTTTGGCTTCCGGCCTCGTATGATGCCACCCCCCTGGCCGCCCGTCTTGCTGTCGTCCTCTGGCTCGTTGACGCTGTACAGTGTCGACAGCGACGAGGATGCGTTGCTCCCGAGGGAGGTCATCGACATGCACCGCTCCTCTGGCTTTTCCCCTTTGCTCCCGGGAGACTCGTGATCGGACCGTCGACTGGGACTTGACAGCCCCGTGGGCAACACGTGCTCAACCTCTGGCGTCGTCTCTCCGAATAAGCTATCTGCATCTGAGACCGCTGATGACTGCGAGGTGTTGCGGCGGTGGTTGTGGACCGGTGTCTGTACCAACACCGGCGCAACCATCCTCTTGTGCGGACTCGGGGTGCGCGTCCTCTGCTGTTGGCGTTGCAGTTGCTGCAGTTGTAGCTGTTGCTGCATTTGTTGTTGATGCAAACTCTGCCGGAATTGCTGCTGCTGGATTTGCTGTTGTTGCAGTTGATGCTGAAGTTGCAGCTGCGCACTCGCATCCAACGCCTGTCCGACATGGTGAATCACCACGCTCCTTTCCGGCGACGACTCAAACTTGATCGGAGATGGCGGCTTCGTCGGCGAACGCGGCACCATCCTCACAGGTGACCCCGATAGTGAGCGCGGCGCCATCCTGACAGGCGAACCCGATACCATCCTGACGGGAGATCCCGATGCCGACCGCGGAACCATCCTGACAGGTGATCCCGACGTCAACCCCAGCATCTTCACTGGCGACCCCGACTTTGTGGGCGATCCCCCTTTCGTGGGCGACCCCCTCGGCGTCCTGACGCTCGACCCCGCCGACGCCGAATTCGCCCTCTGCCGCGTCGCAGGCCGACTGTTGCTCGGCGTTCCGTTCATCAACCTCTCCTCCGTCGACCGCAGGATCTCCGCCAAATCAGACTCGGTCGTCTTATGGCGCAGCCTTGGGAGTGGCGCCGGCCGCGGGCCCTGAGGAGATGGAGCCGGCACAGGGGGACCGCCCCTCGCGGCGGCAGCCAATCTCTCTGCGAGCTCGTACGAGGCCGTCCTCGGCAGCGGGATCCGAGGCGGGTTACCCCTTGGCGCGGGCAGACTCACTGGCCGCGGCTGCGTGATCGCGTACTGGCCACCGTCGCCGCCGTCGCCGCCCAGCTCGCTCGCAAACGCCTCCTCCTCCTTGAACGTCGAAAAGTCCGGCAGCGTGGGCGTCCGCAAGATGAAGCTGTCCCGAATACTCAGCCTGCGGTCGTCCTTCTGCACTCTCGGCCCATGGATGGCGTCCTCGTCGATCCAGCTGTTATTCCTCCGCAGATGCCCGCCGCGCTGCTGTCCCCCCTCCGCATCCGAATTCCCAAACACATTGAACGTCTTGCTCCGCGGGAGGCCGATGATGGACGCCAAGGACCGGTGCTGGTGCTGCCGCCGCTGGTGCTGGATCTCGGCCATGTCCATGTACGACCGGCTTCTGCCGTCGCGGCTGCCCGGCTTCGCTTTCGTGAGGCGGCGCGGGCGCGGGCTCGGCGTGCGCGGGGACCGGTCCCCGGCTTCTGAGGCGCCGCATTCTGCGTCTGTACGCGGCGAGCACGAGGCCGAGTTGGGGTTGCTGTTGCTGTTGTCTGAGCGGGCGGCGGCGGCGGCGCGGTGGCGGCGGCCTGCGAGGGCGATGAGGAGGAAGGCTAGGCAGATGAAGAGGAGGACGCCGCCGCCTATTGCTATCGCGAGGAGGAGGGGCAGGGTCATGCCGCTTGTTGCGGTTGAGGAGGCGGTGGGCGCTGCCGGTTGGGTTGTCGTGCCCGGGGCGTCTTCGCGGGGGAAGAGGGATGTCATTGTGTGAGCGCCCTTTCGTGGGTATCTTGCGTAAAAGGTCTATGGTGTCAGAGGTTTTTACGCCCCTTGGCGAGAGAATCCGGAGAGGATCAGAGTTGGTGAGGAGGTGATGAGGTTGCGAAGGAGATTCTCATGATTTGACACTGGTGATCCGGCGTTTCTCTACTTCTTTCCTACAAGTTCAAGTTGTTTCTCGGTCCATGTATGATAGAAATCCAAATTGGAAAAGGATGGGAAAAAACTACAAAGAGAAAGGAAATTCAGATAACGGTGTGTAAACAGAGTCAAAAGAATGGGCAAAACGGTCTAACCCTCCGAGAAGGTCAGGCAGCATAGAGGAGGGGATGCAATCACAAGATGCCGCTGTGTTGTTGTTCGCCTTCCAGGCCGCCTCATGAAATGAGAGATGGCTGGGCTTGCATTTCTCCCAGAGAAAATACACCTCCCAGCACCCGTGACAGGCTGGCTGGCTTCGATGGTAGGTCTTTCTTTCCGTGTTTTGACATCAGATCCCCAAAAAGAGAGATGAAGCGGTGGTCTCAGTCTAATCAGCCTTGGCTGGAATGCGTTTCCAGTGAGTTGTCCTGGGGAATGCATTCCAATAGAGGGATTGGGAAGGGGAGGAGGGCAGAAAAAAACAGCCTGCCCGCCCCCCCCGCGAGACCAGCTACCACAACTTAGAAAAGTCTTAGAACGCTCGGAACCGCGGGAGGCCGACAAGAACGTGATGCAATTTGAATTCGCGGTCCGGGCTGGGTGGCGGTCGCTGGTTTTGGGAATAGCCTCGCCGGGTGCTGGTATGCGGGCGCGGCTCGATGTCATCTGTGTTAGATGAGCTGACATTGCTCTTGGCTTGGGGCGGTAAACAACGACCTTTCTTGGGCAAGGACGACACACTCTTCGTTTACTATTTATATTTTGCCATCTTTCTTGAATGGTTTAGATAACCTTTTTACTTTGATGATCGGGTTTCTTGGGGGTTTATTACGATCTGGCCTTGCCGCTCCCCCTTGCATCCATTCCGCCCATCTTCATCTTCGCATGTGACCTCCCACTCTACAACCACTTCATCGCCCGGCCCAAAGACCTCTTCTTGCACTGCACCTCGTTGATCCTCAGCGCCGCCGTATCGTGACTCGCAATCTCAACAGTGACCTCGTCCTCAAACACGCCCAGATCCTTGCCCGTCCACATGTCGTGCACCGCGTACTTCCTCCCGGCCTCCAGCCCCGGCACCTCGCCGAACACCACCGTCTTCTCCTCCGTCCCCTCCAGCGTGTTGAGCACAAACACATGCGTCCCCTCCACGCTCTCCCCGGCCCAGAACTCCGCCGGGTGCGTGATGTTCCACGTCCCGTCCGGGTTCACCCCCCACTTGTACGGCTGCGCCGCCTGCCCAAACACTCCGTCCTGGTTGAACGCCACCAGCTCCTTGTTCACCAAAATCTCCAGCACCTCGGGCGCGATCCCTTCCAGCCGCGTGCCGATGATCAGCGGGCTCTTCAGCGCCGCCCAGAACGCAAAGTGGCTCCGGCTCTCCGCCAGCGTCAGGTTGCCGTTCCCGACCTCGAGCATGTCCCAGTCGCCGTGCCCCCAGAACCCGTTGACCTGCGCCGACGACCAGAACGCCGCATGATTCAAAATAGGCATCAGGCCCCACGACCACTGGTGCTGGCCCAGCCACTCCGGGTAGATGTCCCCCCACATGCGCCAGCTGTGGCCCGTCTCGTTGCCCCAGGCCTCGACGTGCGCGTGGCCCCACGCGCAGAGGGAGTACTCGATCGTGCGGTCCTGCGCGAGCAGCGCGTCGCGCATGCGGCGGTAGCGCTCCGCCGTCTGGGAGGTGGACCAGTCGTAGCCGGCCGGCGCGGGCAGGCCTGTTTTGGAGTTGACCGGGTCGCCGTTGTCTTGGTTCTCGTTCGGGGGCCCGCCGAGCCAGAGCTCGGGCACGTATTTCCAGTCGTCGAACCAGGATTCGGGGACGTTGCAGTTGTCGTACTTGAGGTCTGTGGGTGTGTTAGAGGTGATGTGTGCGGCTGAAGATTGTCACAGAGTGAGACGTTCTGGGGAGGGAGGATCTGGTGCAAGGGGGGTTGAGATCGTGGGGAGAGGGAGAAGGGGGGTTGTTGGATATGACGGAGGGGGAGAAACTCACAGTCGATGCCCCATTTCGCAAACGTCGCGGCGTCGATTTCCTCGTAGCCTAGCGATCCCTCATACCCGCCACACGTGGACGTCCCTGCAAGGAGTATGTGGTCAGCCATCAGCTCGTCGTCACATCCCAAACACTAGCCATCGCAGCATTCCCTCCTTCCCAGAGCCTCACTTGCACCCCTCCTCACACCGCGTACCGCGTCAAGACAACTCCTCTAAACTGCCCCTCACCGCGTCCGTCGAAAGAAACCCGGGGACAAGGAAAAGACTCACCCGCATCGCTGTAAATCCCAACCTTCAGCCCCATGTCATGAATCCGATCAACCATATGCTTCATCCCCAGCGGAAACTTCTCCGCGTCCACCACAATCTCCTTCGTGACATTATCCCGCCGTAGCTCCTTGTCGCTCCAGCAGTCGTCGATGTTGACGTACTCGTACCCCAGATCCTTCAGCCCGAGGTCCACCATCAGCTGCGCGACGCCCACGAAGACCGTCTCGTTGATGTCGCACCCGAACTCGTTCCACGAGCTCCAGCCCAGCGCGGGCAGGCGGCCCGTCACGCCGTCGCGCGAGACGAGCGCGCTGGCGGGGCCCGCGGCGGCGAGGGGGAGGATGACCTTTTGGGCGCGCATCCTTAGAGGGGAGGAGCTGTCGGGGCAGGTCTGTGTTTTATGTATGTAAGTGCTGGTGAACACAGAATGGCCTCGTCGGGAAGAAGAGAGGACTGCGCCGGTGGGATGAAGGTAGAGAGGAGGGTGAGGATGGGTTCTTCATATACACCATCGCCAGTCCCCTCATCAAGCGACCTGCGTGAATAGCTTCAATGCCAAGGGAACAGAATGCAACATACCCCAAAACCGTCCCAGTCCCATTGTCGTGCCACGATCCCCGCAATGAACAAGAACACCACCAACCCCGCGACCTTTGACATTACCTCTCGACCCATTGCGTCGTCTGATCGCTGCTCCTCCCGGCGTGCTGAACCAGGGTACTGGGATCAAGAAGGGTTACGGTGAGGGGTACTCGATATCGACGACCGAACTCGCGGGCAGCTCCAGTTCATCCGATGAGGGGAAAGGAAACAAACGTCAATTGTTGGTGGGCAACCCAGGAGAAATGCAACGCCATCAGCGGCCCAAGCCAGATGCGCGGAGGATCGCCGTCCGAGGAAAGATGGGGGGATGCGATGCGGGGTTGGAGCCTGCACGTCACGCAACGTAGTTAAAGGCCAAAAAGCGTCGGCGCGTCGGATACGTTCACCAAGAAAGCTGCAGCGGGGTTTGCGTCCGACGGCGTACAAGATAGTAAAACGGCCCGCTCCCATGGCGTCGGGAATGGCGTTGTGTGATTCGATTAGAAGGAAAAACTACTGCAGGCCAAACTGCATGGCCGTTGAGCGATCCGGAAGCGGTCTAGGCCATGGCGGAAAAGCGGCGGAGTAAACGTCCTGATGCTTGGCTCGACGACGTCGCTTGTCGGAATGGCGGGAGAGGGGAATCAAGCGCGGGGAACCATGGAGATGGTGTAAAAGTCGGATCATCACAGAGCGGGCATAAGGGGATCAAATGTCTCTACGCGGGTATATGGTCAGGTGAATGCCGTGAATGGGAATATCTTCAAACGACATTGAACAAGAGGTATCTCTCAGACATAAAACGCCTACAGGATGATGATGATGATGCACTGAGTCGTTACGAAAGCAAAAGCGAAAAGCAAACCACAAACACCGCCAATCAATGGCTACGACGACGGTCCCCGACTACGCGCAGCTCACGAACGTCCACCGAGAAGGAAAACAGAAAATGCAAGAACCTGAACTTGATGATTTGCCGCCTAATGATCACCATATCTCATGACGCAGGCCATACCATGCCCATACCTTGCTAACTACCTCCAGAAAAAAGATGCGTCTGCTCATAATGTCCAGACAACAACAAAAGGTTTCCATGAGCAAGATACGGGAAAACCAATGGGGAGCCAAATCATTTCCGTGGGAAGGGTTCCTTTTGCTGAGGAGAAACGGACGTTGCATCCTGATGCTTGTCCTGCACAAACGCGATCCCAAACCCTAATTTTTTCGCAACCCATAACCGAAATGGAGACGAGAGTCCCAGAAAATCGAGAAAGCAACGAAGCCACTTAGAAGTGGTGGCGACGGTGGTGGTGAAGGTGACGAGCACGCATGGCAGGAGACGTGGGAGTCGCCGTGACTGTCTGAGTGGTCGTGATGTCGTCGTACTCGGTGACGTAGACAATCTCCTCCTCCCAGTAGATGATCGACACGGTGTGGCCGTTCGTGATGGTCTGAGTGGACACGAACTTGGGGGTCGAGGTGGGAGCCGAGGTGATGGACTCGAAGATGGGGGTAGGCGTCTGCTCGGGAGCGCTGGTAGCGGGAGCCTCCGAGGAAGCAGCCTCGGCAGCGACTCCAGAAGCGGTGCCGTAGCCAGCCTTGCCGCTCTCGTGGAAGACCTGGCCGGGAAGAGGGTTGGCGGTAGCAGTCTTGCCGGGAGTGTAAGTGAGGACAGGGACGGTGGGAGTGATGATGGCCGTGGGCTTGATGGAAGAGCTGGCAGAGCCGCCAGAGCCGCCCTCAGAGGAGCCGTCACCGAAGGTGATGGGGACATTGCCGGGAAGAGCAGTGTCGGGGCCAGTGACGTTCTCAGAGGAGAGGATGGAGGGAATGCTCATGTGGCACTGCTTGACCTGAGCCTCAGTCTGAAGGTCGAAGATGGCGCAGTCCTCAATGCGACCAGAGCCGTTGGTGCAGGTGTCAACGGCCTCCTGGAGGAAGTCCTCATCCCAGCCGGACATGAAGTCACCGTGGTATCCGTAGCCCTGGGTGTCACCGTTGGCAATGACGAAGCGGCCAGCACGGTCCTTGAAGGCGTAGGTGTTCCAGATGGTCTCGTACAGCAGGTTGGGGGTGGAGGTCTCAAAGCCCTCAGGGCAGGTACCATCAATGACAAGGTCAGGGTAAGCCATGTGGGACTTGTGGTCAGTGGAATCGAGATCCTTGCCGTTCCAGCAAGAAGGGAACATCATCTCGAAACGCACACCGTTGGCGCAGTTGGCATCGAGGTAGGCCTTGTCGGGCAGGAAGTGGCGGTAGAGAGTGCCCTCAGGAGCGCGAGCGTAGTTGAGGCAGTTGAAGCCGACAGCGCGCTGCTCGAGGACGGACTGCTTGGTCTGGCCAAGCGCGGCCCACTCAGACTTCTGGGGGTCGGGCTGGGAAGGGTCGCCAGCGGTGTAGTTGCGACGGTCAGTGTCACCAGCAACCATGCGGAAGCCAGGCGGGAATGCCTTGATATTCTTTCCATTAAGAAGATAATACCTGTCCATGTTAGCACGAGGCGCTCAGTTGACAGTTGTAGGATTGCAGGACTTACGCAAGCATTCCGCCGACTTGCTCGACAATCTCGAACTCGCCAGTGGCAGAGTCCTGGAAGTAGAGAGCAGGAGTCCAGTAGGCGGACTTGTCCTGGGTGACACGGCACGAGGTGCAGTCAGCGCCGGTGAGGGCAGCGAAGTCAGCAGAGGGCGAGATGCCTGTCTTTGTGTTAGTCCATGTGCCAAGCAAGGCAAAAGGGGAATCATACCGCTGGAGCCGTGAATGGCGTGGACGTGAGTGGCAGCCTCGCCAGGGTTCATGAGAGGGTCAACACGAGCGAGACCGACACGGCCCTGGCACTCCATGCGCCAGAAGGCGTCAACAGAGCTGACGAGGAGGGCGCCGACGGAGACGGAAAGCTGGATGGCGTTGAACTTCATCTTGGCTGATTTGAAGTGGTCGATGGAGGGTATCAGAGATAGAATAAGGGGGGTAAGAAATGATGATACGAAAGATGGGGTATCAAAGTAAGGTATGCCGATGCGACAGAGGGTCGTTGGGTTCCAAAAGGAAAAAGGAGAGTGAGTACGCGATGTGGAAACTTGCCGGTTGGAAAGAGTCTGAAATCGCTACCTGAGCAACCAAAGGTCTCTTAGACAATAAAATATTGAATGAGAGTCCTGGTTCCAAAGTCCAGTTGGAGTGCAGAAAAGAACGAACCTCGCAAAGGTCGAGGCGCGCAAACGATACTTGGTGATCTTTCGGTTGAGGTGTTGTGGGTTGTTTTTGTGAAGGCGGAGGAGAAAGTTGTTGACGTGAGAGAGAGGTGGGAGAGTTGAGAGGCACCAGGTCGGCGTGAGATCGAAGAAGGGCGGGTGTGTGGGGCTAAGCGAGACGCTAAAGGGCGGTCGAGGTGGTGAATGAAGCTGTTGATGGAAGGAGGTAGGTTGTGGGTGTTCACCGAGCCTTCCTTTTTTGGACCTTCCTTAACGAGTCGACAACACACTTTGTTGCTTCTTTGACGCTGTTAGGAGTGAATCAGAACCTTTTCGACGAAAGAGATTCTGATGTTCAGTGACTGATTTTCCTAGCACGTGACGTGGGTTTGTTGTTTTGATGATGATGGTGGAAGGTGCGTCGTCGGTGAGGGTGGTGATGGCTAGACCTCAATACTGTCCAATATGAGGCGGTTGACTTCGACACTGTGGAGATGCGACTTTTACGTTCTTGTCTTGCAGGCACAAAACCAAATTGGAATTCCGGCGTTTGATGCCCAGCACCTCAGTCAGAGTCCTAAATTGAGTGGTGGTGAGAGCAAGGAGTCGCTTTTCGGTGAGGCGGGTCGGTGCGGGAGTACGTCTAAGACGGGATGCGCGATGCGTCGTTTTGGCGGTAGAATCTAGCGGAGCGGGTTTACGAGTTCGATGAGTCCTCCTCTTTTACAATCTACGCTTGATACGAGTGACCGTTTTACGCAGTTCGGGGTTGACGTCGGGCGACTTGGCGTGAGGCGGTTTGCGATATGACGCTGTCGGGGGTTCGTGTAAGACGATGTCTGGCGATGACACTGGCCGGGCGGGAATGGAACCTGGGATCGAAGCCGCGCAAGGAACCGGAGGCTGGGAAAAAACCGATAATACCACAAGAAGGTAGTCTCGAAGTCGATCAGCAACGGCTGTCTTTTTTGCAAAAAAGTCGAGTCAAGAAACGAATGCGATCAACACACACACACAAACGGGGTCCAAGAGAAATGAACGTGCAAGACCTGCAAAAGGCAGCAGGGACTTGAAGCCAAGAAAGGAGCGGGATCCGCAAGTCGGTATTTCGGGAGGAGGGAAAAAAGAATGGCTGAGGGCGACGAGCTGGAGAGCAAGCCACGAGATCAAAAAAGAGAGTGAGAGCGAGCGAGCGGCGGCGAGCGAGTAAGAGAGTGACTGTCAGAGACCCCGTGAAGGTGACGGATGGAGGGGGAGGGAAGGAGGGGAGAAGAGAGACTGGAATGGAAGTGATGCAGAAAGAGCACCGGGAGTGAGGGTCTTAGGTAGGAATCAGACGGCCGAAGGCCCAGGTGGAGAGACATGGCTAGAGGATATGGGCAATTCGCATTCTGCTGGGGGGATGGGTAAATGGGGGCCGCTGCGCTGCTGCTGGGTCTGCTGGGTGTGGTGAGGGTCACGGTGTGAGGAGGTGGACAGGGTGGACTCCACGAGATGGAAGGTGGCCCACGGTCGGGTGCCGCCTTCCACGCCCCTTGAGTGCCGGGGGTGTGTTAGCCACGGACCACGGTGCTCACCCCCGGCCCCTTCCCTGCCTACCCCCTTCCTAAAAAGGCGACAGGGGGTCGATGGAAGGGAACGAAGGCAGGCACCACTTGCAAGTCAAGTCGCACCCTTCCTTCCTTCGACGACGAGCGACACCGAAGTCTGATTTTCGTGGCTAGCCATGGTGCCTTCGTGGACCATCTCCATTGACAATACTTTGGCGAACTTGAATCGAGGCTTTCCTGGTTAGGCATCATCACAGCATCGCGATGATTCGCAGGCATCTATCGAAGCATAAACAGAATTTTTCATCGTATTGGATGTGGCTGGGTCAAAATGTTGAAGAGCCATCTCCATTGATCACCATTTGACCTACGGAGCAGGTACTTAGGTACCTAACACACAAGGCACCTGCCTTAGCCACCAGGAGGAACGACCGACGGGAGGCAGGCGGAAGCCCAGAGTTGACCGGTTTGGCCAGACGGGTTTGATTCAATTTGGTTTGGTTTGGTTTGGCCTGGTCAGGTCATCAGGACAGACCAGACCAGGAGAGAGTGAATAAGTGACAAGGACAGGCAGACAAATGGCGCATCTCACTGTCAATGCTCGTTCTTTTCTTCGCGAGTGACGGGGATCTCTAGAGACCATAATTGGATCTGCCTGCCAGTGTCGAGCGACTGTCCATTCGTGATTCCCTGCCCTCAATCAATCTGTCGGAGTGTTTCCTGGCGATCGTTGAAAAAAACAAGCCCACTGTCATTGATGCAACTTGCTTCTCTCGCCTCCGTTTGAGGGTCCTCGACGCAGGATCAGCAGCCAAACTCTGGCTGACAGCGGGCGACAACCGCCTCCTGTCTCCCCAAGGCCCAAGATGCAGCCGCTAGAGTCTGCAAAATGCCGCTACCCTGCCATCTGGCCGCGGCATCTTACGGCGATATGCCCCAGGGCAGCGGTCGGGCGAACCGTGTGGGAGGGATCGCTCTCCATGTGGGCTGGAATAGATTAAGGTACTGCTTCAAGGGGCCGGGCCAGCGCGACGCGACCAGGATCCTGCTGGCTGTGCCACAGGGGCCGCCTTGGTACAAGCCCTAAGTACCTTTCCAGGACTGTGGCAGTTACAGTTTACTGCTCACTCAGTGTTGCAATCAGCTAGTCCAGTCATTCTTCTCACAGGCTGGCTTGCCGCTGGCCCCCCTCATGTCACCAGGCGAGCCAAACATCGTTTCTGTGCTTGTACTCCAAACGACGGCGCTCACGGACGTCGAGGAGAACCAACTGAAATGTGGAGGAGGTGACAGGCGAGGTCAGGCGAGGAACGAAGCGAGAGGCAAAAGGTTAATGCAAAAAAGAAGGCGAAAAAAAGACGCAGAGAATGTGAGAATTCAGGAGTCGGAACTGTTTCCCCCCATGCTCCTCCCATATGGTCCCCATCGGCCGAGCAAGAGTGGGAAAATTCGTCAAAAGTACGCGTACGTCGTCAGGTTCACCGTAAAGGCTACGAGCATTGCAGATTGCTCACTGTGCTAGTGTATCCGTAAGGCCGGCTACCGGTATTCGTAATGCGAGATAAAATGAGATGAGATGTGAGGCTGCGAGTGACGGTATGTTTTTTATTTGACTGTGCCGTTGAATGATGTGCTGGCCGGGGGGCACACCCGCTGAATGCGGTGACGATGTGCGCTGAACAGCTGCAATGCGACGATTGCGATATGTTCGGCAGCCCGCGCCGTTTGCTGGCCACAGCGTCAGGGGAGGTTTGGTTTGGAGCCAGTTTGTCGTAGCTAGCTGCCTCATGTTGCTTCAAGATGCGATTTAGCAATGAAGACGTTCTTCTAGCAAGTTTGGCCACCAAGATTGGGTTGCGGCACCGTCCTCGTGCATGGCTTCAAGCAGCTAGCACCAACGGTTTGGCGCGAGTTGTGAGGGACCGGCGTCGTAGCCGTCTCCTCGGGGCGTACCGGTCGGTGCACACGAATGAGAAGTGAAGAACAGAGAAAGTGCCGCGGGTGGCTTCAGAGTGACACACGCGATATGCAGGTACAGGACGCTGCATCCACAGCTGAATGGGCGAAATGTCATTTGGTTGGGGGTCCCTCCATGGCTGCATGCAACTTCACATTGCGACTCCATTGCGACGCCCACTAAAGATGGGGGAGAGGCGAGGGCGGCACTCGGTGGACACGAACGAAAAAGGGAAGGGAGCAATGCGAAGCCAAGAGGAGGGAAGGAAGGAAAGAGGGATTCCCAAGAGGAAGCCCCTTCTTTCTTTCCAGTCCGAAGATCTGCGGCCAATGACACGGTGGGAAGCATTCATCCGGTGTGGGAAGAGCGAAAAGGAGCGCGAGAAAAAGAGGGCAGGAGGGGACTTTGAGGGGCAAGAGCTCACGAGGACCGTCGCTGAGTGGCCAGTCGCACTTTCCCCCTCCAGTGTCCCCTCCTTCCAAGACGCAGGAACCACGGTAGGCACGTTGGTGGGTGCCCCTGTGCCCCTTTCGAAGGCGCGGGCCTAAGAGGGGCGGGAGGGGAGATCTTGCACTACCCCTTCGCCCTGATTGGCTGCCGAATCAGATGATCAGGGACGCCCCTGCCCCTGCCCTTTGGAGCCAATGGGGACTGCCACCACTCGACAGAGCAGCAGGTGGGGCCGGGCAGGCGGCTGGGATCTGCGCTAAGGTAATGTCAGGCATCTGCACTTGCACTTGCGCTGGCTGGCACACCGGAAAGTCCCTCCAGCAGCTGCTTCGGCACCAACACCAGACAGACAGGTGCAGGCGCCGGCTCCGAACTCCAGAGACATGGACATGGCCGGGGATGCGCTGGGCAGCGGCAGCGGTCTGCCAAACCCCTGCTGGCGGTGACTTCATTCGCACCAGGGGCACCACTCCGGCTTCACTTCGACCTCTCACGGACATTAGCCACCCCCGGATCATGCCCTCGGCGGCCCTCTTGGCCCTCTTTTAAGATGGAGTTCGAATCAATCCACGGCAGCCACGGCATGGCAATCGCCATTGGTGCATGGAGATGGGTTCATCTGAATCCTCCATCTCACCTCCAACAAGCAATCAGAACAAAATTGCGCCGGGCAGAAACAATGGGCAAGACAAGGCGGGAGATCATGTCTCTCCTTGCTATTCGGTCGTCCTACCGAGAACCCTTCGTGTTCCTCCGCCAGGTACGGGTCAATGGATGGATACACACGCGCCTTGACCGTAAATCAGATCAACATCCCGCCGTGCGTTCTCGTCTGCCAGGAACGAGAGACAAACTCCATGAATATTCCGAACGAGCCAGGGAACTACCAAGGAGGGACCACAGCGAGGCCAAGCGTCATTTCAATTCCGAAGGAAACAGCCCTTTGGATCCTTTACGGCGCGGGGTGCCAACGGCTGAAAAGTCGTATCCCGTTCTGCGCATGTCATTGGGAGACGCGGCATGCATAAGCACGGCAGCAACAGCTAGCCCTCGCACGACAGCGCTTAGCTGAGAACGACTCTCGAACCGCTGGCTGTGCGCGCGGATAATCGATAACCAAGAATCCCACGATCCATCGCATCGCACCGTGAAAACTCAGCATGTCCTCCTGCGCACGACAGCCTCTTCTGGAAACACCTCTCCTCTCATCTTACTCGAGGCAGTCGTTGTCACTTGGCACCTTCGTGAGACTGTGCCTTGCGCCCCTCAGTGGCTGGGAGAGCCAAGAGGAAAATCGCACGAGGAGAAGCAAACATTCCAGCCGTGCCACGATGCCACCGGCTTCTTCCAACAGCTCCCGCGGCGCCACCTTTGCTTCTTCGCCTTCCATTTCAACGGCCGGCAGTCTCGGCAGATCACCATACCGCCATACCAGCCAGCCCGTCCAATCGTCGATGGTCTGATGCCGTTGCTTATACGAAGAGCGTGTCTTACAGGTGCGACAGACATTGTCCCCAGCGAAGCTTTTCTCCATCGTCAGTAATGTCGTCGCCGCTGATCAACCGCGAGTCGCGTTCGGGATTATCACTATCTGGACTATCAGGGGTGCCATTCTTGGATATCCAGACTGACGTGGACACAGCAATTTTAGCAGCGTCCCGCGATTCAGCATTCAGCCTGTCAGCTTCGTGCTCAGCCTTTCCCCCTGATCGCCCACCTCCAGGGATGACCCCAGCCCTCGATATTCGAAACGAGTTTCAGCCCTTCGCTAACGGGGGCAATGCGCCAATCATCCGAACTGTTCCAAAAACGATCACAGTGGCCAAGGCCTTTCGTCCCATTGATGTTCAATGCATCTGGCATTCCCCAGAGGGCCTATTGCAAGGAATTCCCGCCGTTTGCGCTGCCAGCCAAACAGCTCCGTTTGAACCATCTGCCTCTGAGAGTCAAATATTAACCTTAGAGAGAGTGCTTGTTTCTCTTACATCGAAACAGTTGTTTGCTGTCATGTATCAGACGAAAGCCAAGAAGAGTCCCTTGAGCCTTTCAACGCATATCTCGGATCCCTCTTGATATCACACTCTACGTTGCGAAAGGAAGAGGCAGTTGCCCAATACCCAACGCTAGAGTGATTGCACGCTCCCGCCTCTGCTTGGTGCTCATCTCAGACCGGCTTGCCATCAGCAGACAGATAAGTGCTATGATATTGACTGGCCGTCTTTGATGATGAAACGGACTTTATTCCGTGTGCGACGTCGCTCGTCAAGCCATACCACGTAACACTTCCATCGCGCCCCGTCCGACAGCCAGTCCGACCCGCGTCATTTGAATGACAGTCCGGCCAGCTTCCCACCCGGCAAGCAACATCCGTCCATCATCGTGCCCACCACTTAGTGCGCACGATGCCCTTGACATTCAAGATGACTTTTGGTAATCTTCATCAGCAAGGTCCATTCAGGAGATTCAACGACTGGAGTGAAGTAGCCTTTGGCATTTGCGGAGGAATTGCTTCTCGACAGAGACCTAGATCTGCGCGGCACTTTTCGGCCGATTGCGCCGCAATTCAGTCTTACGGCAGCAATAGCCTGAAGGCCCGGGGTTTCGAAGTGATTGAGCTGCATCATCACCCCTTCTGACCGCCGCCAGTCTCAGGCGACCAGCCTGAAGTGAAGTGGCTAGTGTCTGGAACCATTTTATGGGATCATCGTAGCTCAGACATGCATTGTGTGATCTCCATGGCGAACTCGACTGCGCCTTCTGGAATACAAACACCACTAAACAGAAACGATCCGGTGCGCCGTGTTGGGAGTGGCTGTGGTTCGGAGGGCGGATAATGCTTTCATGCGATGGGGCTGACGACGTCGTTCAGTGTGAAGGGTTTCCCCGCGACTCGCGAGAGATTCTCCAGACAGGTGCTCGGGATGAGCGAGGCAATTTGGGAATCGAGATGTGACAGCAGCGATGATCCCACACGGATGAAATTGTTTACCCCTTTTTTACTTTCGGCGCCAGCCGTACTCTGTAAAATCTCATGGGCCGTGCGAGGGGCAGCATCGAGTCTTAACCCCGATGCTGATAACGCCGAGAAAGATTGGTGCCTGAGAATGTTGCGCCATCTCAGGCCGAAGCTCAAGCCTCGGCAAAGCCACAGATCCCGAGCTTCAGCCACAGTGCCACATGCCACCTACGTCCACACGACACCGCAATCAGCCAGGCCCGATCCAGGGGACAAGGGCGAGACAATCGAAGTCTAGAAACAATCCGAAAACGATGCATTGAGCCCTCCTTGACGCCCTCACGACCTCACGAAATTGATGACATGAACGATTGCACCTCGAACACTCCCAGCACGTCAAGATGGATGATCTCTCGGGATTGGACTGGTCGTCGTCGTCGGCCAGCAAGCCTGGCAACAAGGCGCCGCCGATGAACCCCTCAGGCGCCAACTACTTTGGCTCCATGCCCATGCGACAGACGACGGCCTCGACGCCATCCCCGTTCCCCTCCGGCCGCAACACGCCACTGTCCGCCCAAGGCTCCGGAGCTGTCCCCGCCGCAGCTCAACCCCCGGCCGCGAAGCCGGCGGGCGACAGCTTCAGCAACCTGATGAACTTCGCCGGCGGCCCGCCAAAGTCGACCGCGAACCTGAGCTTGCGCGAGCAGCAGCAGCGACTCGAGGCCGAGAAGAGAAAGAAGGAGGAGGAGCGAAGGAAGCAGGCGCAGGCGCAGTTCGGAGGAGGATTCCTGGACACTCTCGGCTCGGGCTCCGTGTCACGGACTACGTCACCGGGCATCCTGTCCCCTGGCTCGTCTACCAGCAAGAAGGCCAGCGACGACGACGATCTCTTTGCGGCGTTCAACGCGGATACAAAGGTTGACAATGCTAGTCACTACCCACCGCCGCCTCAAAAGAGCCCCTCGCCCGCACTGGCGCAAACGCCTGCGCTGGATCTCAGCAATCCGAGCGCGTGGAACAAGCCTGCCGCCCCTGCAAACAATGGTGGCTTCGGAGACGACGATGACCCATTCGGATTGAACCAGCTGAAACCCAAGGCTTCATCACCCGCTCCACCTCAAGCAGCCGACGACGACGATTTCCTCGGTGACCTGGGCCGACCTGTGGAGGAGGTCCGTCGCAAGCAGCCACCGCCTCCCGAGCCCAAGCGGCCCGAACCCGGAAAGCCGATTGAGGCGTCTGATTCCAGCTCCGACGATGAGCAGCCCGCCCCGCGCGGCGAGATGGCCGAGTTTGATAAGGCTGTCGCCCAGCTTGTGGACTACGGCTTCACCCCTGAGAATGCAAGGCGGGGTCTGACGGAGAGTGGTGCGGGGTTGAATGTGCAGGCGGCGGCGAACTGGCTTCTGGACGATGCCCATCGCCAGGCCAAGGCCAAGGCTCAGGGCAAGGACCCCGCGGCAGCGTCGAGAAGAGGACGGGAGGATGGAAGGCATGATAGTCAGCGGAGAGCCGACACACGGTCGCCAGCCAGCGGCGAACCAGACTTCTCCAAGACTGCCGCTGCTGTGGGCAGCAGTCTGTTCAAGACTGCCAACTCCCTCTGGAAGACCGGCAAAAAACAAATGCAGCAGGCTGTCGCGGAGTTCAACCAGGAGGGAGGCGACCCGAATCAGCCCAAGTGGATGCGCTCCGCGCAGCAAGACCGTACTCAGGCTCCCGAGAAGCGACGCGTGGAAGCTACGGACGAGGCTATGATGTTGGAGTCCGGTGGCCGTCCACCCAGGAAAGCTGGCCAGTCGTCGCAGTCATCGAGACCGGAGCCCCCTCACCGAACTGCTTCTCCAAGGGACTTCTCCCCCGCAACCTCGGCACCTTCGAGCGGCAGAGGTACTCCAGTTCCGAAGTGGCAGCAGCAGGCTGGTCCGGCGGTGCCCGATTCGAGAACGCGCGCAAGCAAGCTGGCCATGGCAGATGACAGTGCAGCGTCGTATGTTAGTCCGCATAGAAGGAAGAAGGCTACCCCTCAGCCTGAAGAAGCACCGCCAAAGCAGGAGGAGCCAGATCTGCTGTTCAACTCCCAGGCCCCTGCATCAAGACCCGTTCAGTCGCAGCCGAAGCCACAGCAGCAGCGCCCCGCGCAACCCTCCCAGCCTGCCCCGGCACCAAGGCGCCCCCCTTCGCCCAAACCAGCTCCCCGGCCTGCGCGCCAGATCCCACCCATTACTCCAGCAGCCATACAGCAATCCACGAAGCACCGCCTCGATGGAACAGCTCACTTCAAGCGTGGTGACTATGCCGCTGCTCATTCCTCATACTCGTCGTCCTTGTCTGCCGTACCAGCATCCCACCCCTTGGCGATCGTCATCCTCACCAACCGTGCCTTGACGGCTCTCAAGACGGGCGAGCCGAAACAAGCCGTCGAAGACGCCGACTCTGCGCTCAAGATCATCGGACCCGGCGGCGGCCAGGGCGAACAGGTGTCCGTCGTGGGCGACAACGGCGGCGACGAGAAGCGCGACATGCGCGATCTCTACGGCAAGGCGCTTAGCCGCAAGGCCGAAGCTCTCGAGCAGATGGAGCGCTGGGGCGACGCGCACGCTGTGTGGTCGACCTGCGTCAAGAACGGCGTCGGCGGCGCCACGGCCATCGGTGGCCGTCAGCGCTGCCAGAACGCCCTGGCGCCGAAACCGAAGCCGAAGCCCAGGCCCGCTGCTGCTCCTGCGCGGCCCCGTCCGGCGGCTACCCCGGCCAAGAGCTCTGAGGCAGTTGACCGGCTGCGCAAGCAGAACCAGGCGGCCGCTGCAGAGGACGACGAGAAGTTTGCGCTGTCGGAGAAGGTCGATGCTAAGATTGCGGCGTGGAGGGACGGCAAGAGGGATAACCTGCGCGCGCTCATCGGCAGCCTGGACCAGGTGCTCTGGGAGGGCAGTGGGTGGAAGAAGGTGGGATTGCACGAGCTCGTCATGGCGAACAAGGTCAAGATCAACTACATGAAGGCCATTGCCAAGTGCCATCCCGACAAGGTATGTCGTATTCTGTTTCTAGCTTGTTGAGGGGTTGATGTACTAATTGCATGTGCGCAGCTCCCACAAGACGCCAGCACGGAGGTCAGGCTCATCGCCGCAACGGTGTTTGCGACCCTGAACGAGAGCTGGGACAAGTTCAAGTCCGAGAACGGACTGTAACGTGGCGCATCTTCATGATTATCATCATCATCACATAGCTGTCATCTTTAGCGCGACATCTGTCCGCGGCAAAGGAGCGCATGGACTCTTTCTCTCTGCCGTAATTAAAGCATGAAATATAGAAAGTGAACAAAGCGAATATTTCGATTCCCCAAACGCCGTGCTATGCAAAGTAGTACTAGCTCTTCTCTACCAGATGTCTACGCCCCATCTGACCGGATTAAACCCCGTCCTCTCGGCCGCGCAGCTTCCCCCCGCTTCCACGGATTCACTCGTAGTCTTATGTTACCCCCGTCATAGATACAGGTCGGTTTTACAAACCCAGAGAGCGCCTGACGCCGTCGCGGACCTTTTGCTCGTACTCGCCGCGGCGCTCGCGCCACATCTTGGCCGCCTCGACGTTGGCGGGGCTCTCGTCGTTGGGCTCGGCGAGCATGCTCATAACGGAAATGAGGATCTTCTCGACGGACTGGATGGGGGACCAGCGCTCGGAGGCGTGCTCGTAGTGGTTCGGGTCGTCGCCGGGAGGGTGGAGGATGGAGATGCAGACGAGGCCGCTGGGGTAGACTTTTGCGAGGTTAGCTTCCATTTATCATTGTATTGCGTCGTGGCTCGGAGAAGGACGGACGAGGAAGCAGACGAGGACATGATGCGACTCACTGTTGGGGTGCCACATGTCGACGAGGAACTTCATCGTCGGCGGGGCGAGGGGGTAGTCCTTGGGGAACTTGAGCTCGGCGGGGAAGACGCCGCCCTCGAAGGGAGTGCCCTCGGGGCCCTGGATCAGGGCCTCCCACTGGAGGAGGTCGTCCTCGGAAACGGGGCCGGCGGTGATGCCCTCCGGCGGGTTGTTCGTCAGGGCGCGGTATTCCTGGAGGAGGCGGCGGTGGGCGGTTGATTGGGCCATTGTGTCCGCGGATGAGCCGGGGGAGGGGTAGAGGTATGCGGTGTGCTGTCGCAGCGAGGAATGAAGGGGGAGAGAGAGCCGTTGAGGAAGGGGTCTGGTCGTGTAGAGGTGTGTGTTTGGGTGAAGATTGTGCCGGGCCGTTTTTTGGGTTTGAAGACACCGTTCGACTTACACAATCGTCGGGATGGGTGCTGTTGTCATGGAGTGAGCGATTGTCGGTGCGTCGGCAGCTGGGAGGTTGGCGGGGGTGGGCCCCCGTGGCTCCAGGTTCGGTGCTAGCAGCAGTAGGCACGTAATTCCCCGAGGTTTTGCCCCCCGGTGATGCGCGTGCAAATCGGAGCTTGGGTCGGCAGCCGCTGCTGCGAAGCATTTTTGGAGCTTTGTCCACCACAACCCGACTGCTGCACCTTTTTCTGCCCTGGGCCGACCTCACCCGTTTATCCCGGCAGCAACCTCCCAACGCAACCTCTTTTCTGCGGGAAAAGTTGCACCACACATAGGCAGGGTAAAGACATATTTACACACCTTTACCCTATGCCTCCCACGAAATGCCACCACGAGTGTCACTGAGGCCAATCGCCGGCCGTGCGGCTTCCCTTGCCGCAGGCAAGCAGCAACCCTCGGCGCCCGCAGTATGCCTGTTCTGCTCGCTCTCCACAGCTCCTCCGACACCTTCACGACGCACGACCAGCAGTACTCGACGGGGACCCTCGAAGCAGCGCCGGTACTTCCAGTCCTCCACGCACGCGATTCACTCCTCAGCAAGCAGCAGCAGCGCCGCCGCACAGAATGCGCGGTCGGAGCTGATCGACATCCTGCTCGAGCTGCAGAAGCACGCCGTCAACCACGTCAACCTGTCCCGTCTGCAACTCGCGCTGCAGGGCCTGCGCCAGGAACCCGGGCACGAGAACGTGCGCGTCGCGATCCTCGCCCTGGCGGACGGCGCAGGTGAACCCGGGAAGACGGCGAGGGAGCTCTTGAGGGTGCTGCTCGCGGACCCGCTGGGCGACGAGGCGGAGTGGGAGAGGGCCGTGAAGGGCCATGACACGACGCAGCCGCTTGTCGTGCGGGTCGGCGAGGCCAAGGGCGACGAGGGGAAGGGCACTACGCTGACGATATCCAAGACGAATCTGCTGCACGAGCTGGATGTGTCGTCGCCTGCGTTGAATGGGTGCGGGGTGGAGCTGCTGCTGATGGAGGTGAATCCTCTCTCTGCGGGAGCGGCGGCGGCTGGGCAGGCGGCGGCCGTGATGGATGTGGAGCAGGCTGTTTTGGTGCCGACTGTTGATATCCAGTCGAGCTCGGGGCGGTACACCCCTGTGACTACGCCGGTGCACAAGGCTATTGTCGTGTCGGAGGGGATCATGGGCGCTGCGACGGTGGCGGCGTTGCCGTTGGCGGCGTACCGTGATTCCGTCCTCGCGGCGGTCAACTTACCAAAGTACCCGGTTGAGGAGGGCGAGCAGCTTGCGTTCCAGCCCATTGACGTGAGTGTAGGCAGCAAGGGTCTCGATCGCATCCGAGAGAACATTGGCAACGCGATGGAGTATGAGCGTGCGTGGTACAAGAGCAATGTGCCCGCCATTGTCGAGTGGCTGAAGGCTGGGGTGGAGAACAACCCGGCAGGGGCCACGAAGCCGGTCGTGAAGACACACATCGCTTCTCTACTGCGCAACGCTCTCGCGGGGATTGAGGCCGAGCAGGGGCGCCTTACGTCTGGACGGCTATCAGCAGAGGTTGCCTCGCCCAAGTTGGCAGTTATGAACGATCGATTGGCGGAGTGGTCACAATTCGCGCACGAGGAGCTGCAGCAGCAGCTCGACCTCGCGTTCGCAGGGACAAGGTGGCGCAAGCTAGGCTGGTGGAAGCTATTCTGGCGCGTGGACGACGTCGGCGTCCTCACTTCCGACATGCTCAACCAGCGGTTCCTCCCTGGCGCTGAGCGCGAGCTCGTCTTCCTCGCCGGCCGCATCGCCGAGTCTGGCGTCGTGCCCGCCCTTGAGGCGCCCACCTACACCCAGCCAACATCTGAACTGCAGCCGCAGCCGGAGACCAAGACAATCACGAAAATCACGAGCCGCACACCCAAGTGGCCCACGCACATCTCCTTCACCCGCCGCTACCTCCATGAGGAGACGGTCCCCGCGCTGCAGGCCCTCGCGCAGAAGCTCGTACTGCAGGCATCGAGCACCTCGGCCCTCACCGGCGCGCTCTCGGGCCTGCTCTACGTCTCGCAGTACGCGGGGTCGATCTACGAGGCGGGCGCCGTGGCCGCGCTCGGCATCATGTGGAGCCTGCGCAACCTGCAGAAGAAGTGGGAGACGGCGCGGACGTACTGGGAGGGCGAGGTGCGCGAGGAGGGCCGCAAGGCGGTCAGGGCGGTCGAGCAGAGCGTTGTCGAATCGCTGGACACGCCGAGAGATACGCCGATCGAGGGCGAGGAGGAGCTGCGCAAGGCCAAGGAGCTGGTAGAGAAGGCCGAGGACGCGCTGAAGCGTCTCGAGTAAGGAGGGGCTCTTGGTTTTGCGATCACGTTGTACCATCATCTGTATAATGTATAAAACACAAAAGTCACCATAGACAAAACATGACAAAAGCTCTTCCAAATTTCATGACACGACTATGCTCCAACACGGATGGTATTGAGCCTCTTTTGGAGGATGGACAAGAGTGGCACCTCTTTTTGGCATTGATATTCCGGCATTGACTCTCTCATCTTGGCTGGTTTGTCAGCGGATTTTGTAGCTTGGAGTTTTGACAACGGCTCAAGAGAGTGAGGCCTACCCTAGCAAACCGCTGTATCCCTCTTCTAGAAAGCATATGGTTGAATGGTATCGTTATTTCTCCTGACGTCATCCCCCTATATAATCACTCTTGCGTAAGCCCTTATTCAGAACCCAGAAACCGTAAAACGCCGTGAACTTTTTTCTCTTCGAGATTGGTGTGTTGGAGTTCCGCCCGCTTTTCCTTTGCTCAGACTGCCTCGCCTTGGTTTGCCCTGCCTCTTGTCGAATCAAGCGTGGTTCGGTACGCGTTTTTGTCATATGTATTGAGTAGTAGCGCCATCGGCAACGCCAGATCGTCGCTGGATCACTCGTCATGCCTGCCGCCAGAAACTTGCAGAATGGCCACCAGAAAGTCCGTCAAACCCAGATGTCTCCTGTTTACCTGCCTCCACGACCACTGGCGCGGGCCCTGCTGACGGTCGCGCGACCACGAGCCATACCGACACCGCGGCCGCGGACGTTGCGGGAGCGGAACATGGGTGCGTTGCGGAGCATGTCGGGGACGATGAAGAAGCGGACGTGGGAGCCGCGGATGTAGACCTGGTCGAGGTGGGAGACGCGGCCGTCGCGGGCGGTGACGGTGATGTCCTTGAGCTGGACGTTCATGTTGTCCTCGGCTGGAGTACGGCGGCATGTTAGCAATTGGGTTCTGCGTATGGAGCATGGGAAAATGGAGGAGAAACATGCCTTCGAGGAGCTTGCCGCGGTAGGTTTGGCCCGAGGTGATTTCGAGGGTGACGATGTGGCCCTGTTCCGCGCGCTGGGTTAGCTGTGCTGGTCCTTCTTTCTGTGAGGAATTGGGGAGGAATGTACCTGAGCCTCGTTGAGGAGCTTGATGGGGATGCCGATTGTGGAAGTCATTGTTGCGGTCGGGAGAGGGGTGAAGCTGTTGTGGGGGTTGGTGGATTGGGGGGTCGGCTAGGCAGCTTGTCGCGATCGCGCGGGTGTTTGATGGTGGAAGGACAAAATGTGAGGCTCGCGGTTTGGGGGATAGCTGGCGCTTTGGTTTTTCCGGGCCGGGGATTTGGCCTCACCTTAGCTCACCGAGGTGTGCGACCTGGAGGGTGTGTTGCAGGGCGGTGGAGTTTCGGTGTGGGGCCAGATGGTAGGCAGCTGCACCCAACCTGACGAGCCACAAGCAACCAAAACTGGCAACATGTTGCTTGACATTTCGAAATGATTTAGCGAGTCGTCGTTCTTGGTTGGTTCTTGTCACCTTTTGAACAATCATTGGACAAGAAAGACACATCTGATCAGTGCTCACGTCAGCTTGTCAACATGTCGACACCCACAGCAAAGCCACTACGGCGTGTTCTTACATAGATGCACGACTATTCGGGACAAAATGATGCCCGAGATGTCGAGTTCAGAAGTGTATCGCTGACGCGTCTTGCAATCTCACTGACTATGGACTCCGTTGATCAAGGCAACAGCTCAGTGGGCAGCATTTACCGGAGAGCACAGT
The DNA here is from genome assembly GCF_026319265.1 of Colletotrichum chrysophilum. Lineage (NCBI taxonomy): Eukaryota > Fungi > Ascomycota > Sordariomycetes > Glomerellales > Glomerellaceae > Colletotrichum > Colletotrichum chrysophilum. The sequence goes on along the minus strand of NW_026517359.1, from coordinate 59,290 downwards.
TCCCGAATTCGAACCACTCAACCAATCAACGTCATAAAGGAAGAACACGGCGATAGTTGCCTAAGCGTGCAGTCAAATAAGATGACTCAGCGGAAATGCGGCGCATAGGATATCATGAGCGGCGTATCGAAACGGCCATCTGATAATGAATCATGCCAAAGTTTGCAGCGGTTCCCTCTGAATACGCGGGGAACACCAACCGACTGGACGAACAAAGCCACATCAAAATCCGTGATCGGCAGACTTTGGCGTGTCAAAATCCAAGGGAACGGTCGGCGGTCGGCAGTCCAGCCCGCCGTGCTACGCCCAAGCCACACACCAAAAACACGGTCGAATAAGGGGCCACGGCGCAGGCCTAGCCTCGGGATTTTCTGTGGGCTCGACCTCGGGTCCGATTTCCAGGATGGGAATCCTCATACTACCGAGCCCCTGTCACCGGGCCTCAGCTGGAGCAACTCCCGACGAACACGGCAAGTCCAGTAGGATGCAACTGTTTGTCTGTTTTGTTTGACGGAGGTGAATGCCGCACCGTCTCATATGCTGGCGCCTGCCGGTACATGGGACCAGGCTTCGGCTCGGGTGTCATTTAGGACCCGATTCCACCGTACGGACGGACAGCCCACGCCAACCGATTCTAGACATAGGGGATCTGCCGCTGTTGAGATGGGAATTGTATTAAAAGAGAAGGTCGTCTGAAGTTGTTTGCTTTCGAATTGGTAGACATCAGCATTCTAGAAATCAACAATCACTTGACATTATACCACTTTATTTTCGTCTTATTTTGCATAGCGACTATCACTCTAGAAATTCAACATGGGCTTCAAGGTCATCATCGCTGGAGGCAGTGTCTCTGGACTGTCTCTGGCGAACATGCTGGAAAAGTTCAACATTGACTACGTCCTCCTCGAAGCTTACCCCCAGATCGCGCCCCAGGTCGGCGCAAGTATCGGACTGTTGTCCAACGGCTTCCGCATCCTCGATCAGTTTGGCTGTTACGAGCCTATTCGTGACATTGCGGGAGACTTCTACCTGAAGGCTAGTATTCGCGGATCTGATGGCAGGGTAAAATCAGAAAACTCGCGTGCCTCCACTCACCACCTGGAAAACCGGTATGTTTGACCTGACAACACGGCACAAAGCCCTGTCGGCACTAACAACATTTCAGACTCGGATACCCCTCCATCTTCATCGATAGGCAGATCCTTCTCCAGGTCCTGTACGACAACCTGCAACACAAGGAGAAGGTCCTCACGAAGAAGAGAGTTTCTCGAGTTGATCTTGTCAAGGGTGGTGTCCAGGTTCACACCGACGACGGATCCGTCTATGAGGGAGACATTATTGTTGGCGCAGATGGAATCCACAGCGCCGTCAGAGAGGAGATGTGGCGCATCGGAAAGGAAGAGACGCCCGGATACTTCCCCGAAGATGAACAGTCTAGTGCGTTGTCCTGAGACTCGTGGTATGCCGCGTTCACTTGCTAACGCGTCTACAGGAGTTCCCGTCGACACGAAATGCATCTTTGGCATCTCCAAGCGCCCCACAGATCTGCCACCGTACACACAACAAATGGTGCACCAAGGAGGCCGAAGCTACCTGATTGTGCACGCGCCCGGCAACAGAACGTATTGGTTCTTGTTCAAGGGCACCGGCAAGACCATTTACGGCAAGGATATTCCTCGATACTCTGAGGATGACAAGGAGAAGTTGGCGAGTGAGCACAAGGACGACAAAGTCTACGACGACTTGACCTTCGGTGCCATCTACAAGAACCGCATCATGTCGACCCTGGTACCTCTCGAGGAGTACGTGTTCGAGAAGTGGCATTACAAGAGGATCATCACCATCGGTGATGCAAGCCACAAGGTGAGTGGCATTCAAGATCCTGTCCTTTCAAGACCTAGACTAACGAGTTCAAGATCGATCCCATCTCCGGTCAAGGCGGCAACGGCGCCATCGAAGCCGCAGCCCTCCTCATCAACGCCCTCACCAACATGCTTGAGAAGAACCCCAAGAGCCCAACGGAGGAGGACATCAGCAACGCCTTCGCTTACGTCCACGAGAAGCGCCACGCCAGAGCAAAGGCCTTGGTCGCCAGCGCTCACAACCTCCAGATGATCCTGACCGGCAGATCACCCCTTTCCACCATCGTCGTCAACGTTCTCATGCCCATCCTCGGTGAGGAGAGCTTCCTCAAGACCATCACCCCGATCGCCACAGCCAGCCACCACATTGAGAGACTCCCTCTCCCGAAGAGACCCCGTCTCATTCCTTACAATGATGAGCTCCCGGCCAGGCCTATCGAGAGCAAGGCGACCTGGGCACCTTTCGTTCTGTCTGCGGGAGTCCTGGGTGCGTTGTTGTACCAAGCAGCGTCGCCAGCGCACATTGCGAACGTCGTCCGTTCATTCCAGGCACTGCCGGCTCTGCTGAATGGTGCAGCAAGCAACTCCAGCCTTGTTGCTTCATTCGCAGCACCTGCGGCTGAGAATACGGCGCAGACTATCCAGCTCCGAGCCAACCTTCTCTCTGCTCTCACGATGTGGTTTGTAGAAGGTAGCCGCGTTGGTAACAAGATTGCCGTTCTGTCTTGGTACGTATCCTAGTCACCACCAAGTATCCATATAACTAACGAAGACTGCAGGCCCGCAACCGCCGTCGCCGCGTACACCATCCTCGGCCCCAAGGCCGTCATGCCTGCGTTCAGCTTGGCAACGCTTCTTCTGGGCGCCAACAACATCCCCGGCCGCCACGTTCCCACCAACATCGCCAAGTCAATCCTGCCTGCCGTCGTCACAGGCTACGGCATCCCCATGGTCCTGGCATCCCTGCCCATTCAGAACCCCCAACTTCGTCAAGCCGCCAACGTCGTCGCCACCGCGGCCCCTCTTCTCAGCGCGGCACTCCTTAAGCTGATCCCCAACGCGATCAAGACCGTTAAGAACCTCATCAACCCGCCCAAGCCCGACGTCGAGGTCAAGGAGGAAGAGACGGAGGAATTCCTCGACATGTACCAGAAGAAGGACGTTGCGCCGCTGAAGTCCACCTACGCTTTCACTGCGGGTGTCTGCGCAGTGGCCCATATTGTTGGTGCCATCTACACCAACTTCGAGAACCCTTCCACAGTTGGAGCTGCGGGTCTGCTTACTGGCAGCAGCGCATTGTTTGGGTTGGCCTCTGTGACCCTGTCCTCTTACCTGACTTGGGACCTGAGGACACAGGGATATCTGACCAACAAACAAACCCTCATTGCCGGTCTGGCCAACCTCGCTAGCAACGTCTTGCTCGGCCCGGGAGCCGCTTTCTCTGGCTTCTTCTACTGGCGCGAGAACGTCATTTCCAGCCTCGGTGACACATTTCCTTGAGTAATTTTCAGCATTGGCGTGGGATTCTCTCAAAATCTCCCTCATCGCGACTTCGGTTTTCTTTGTGAGCAGCGTGGGACATAGGATAGACATATTTTACATCATAAACTGTAGCCAAAGACTGGTAGATATTTGTTTGTTTTCGTTAGGAGATTGATCCGACTCATCCAAATACATGTCGTCGGGCATTTACCTTGTATTAGTGGAACGTGTTAGTGAGCGACGATTTTGCGATCAATAAAGTAAAAGCTGTGCATTCTTGCTCTGCTCTGGCCTAATGTTGAATGAGCCAACCGCCATCTGCTTCTAATGTAGTGGCGGAAGCAGTTAGTGAATCCTGATTTTCTCGCATTTAGACCCAATGCATTTCCCTGGCAGATACCCAGCCCCAACCCGCTCATACAACTGGGTTCCATCTCTATCCCGGGCGGAAGTTACAGCAACTATCAGCAAATAGTGCTTTTTCTCCTCGATAAGCGCCCTACCTTTTTGCGTGCCCAATACCACGCACTTTTTGGTGGACGTTTGCGAACCTCCTGGGTAGTCGAGCACAATCTCGCCCTGTCCATCTGGGATGAGAGGTGCTGTGTAATCTCGAGCCTCAGCTACCAGAGCGATCTTCTCGCCTTGAGAACCGGTGCGAAGTGTATCTCCTAGGCTGCCACTTCGCGGAGACCAAGGCGATTGCATCTCTTCCCAATCAACCCCGCCAAAGACTGGGCTTATATAGTCTATGCCCCCGCTGTGCGCCATCCATGACCATGAAGGCACCACAGCCCTGGTATTGGGCTTGGGGAATTGGATTCGGACCATGGACGTTACATCCTCGCCGCGACGCCATAGTAAGCTTCTTCGTAGGAGTCCTCTGCTGTTAGGGCCTTTCCTGTCTTCGTCAAACACCCCATGCCCGCCATCAGCATCAAGAGCAGCCAGTATTCGTTCCTGGAGGCCAGCAATAGCCATCGGACGATCGGATGCTTGGGAAAGCCCAAGACGCGAATAGCTCTTGTACAGATCTTGATACATAAGGATTCTTTCTCCCTTGTGAGCCTGCATAATTATTCGCGGAAAGTTGGAGTCGCCTAGGAAGGTGGCCAGCTCGCTGTACAAGTTAGTTGCTTTAATAGCTTGAACTGTTTTCTGCCAGTTTGTAAACGTACCTTCTCATTTTAATCATCGTTTCGCATCGCACCCTATCTCCGCACTCAAAATAAGTTTGGTGCTCCGTGAAGTAAATAGTGCGGCGAGCGAGAGCATGTTCTTGCAGCACCCATCCTCGTTGGTTCAGGGTGCCATCCAAAACATGATGCTTGAAATCGTCAATCGCCTCACATATGTAAAAGGGACTTGTGCCTTCGGCCGACTGTAGCACAACGGTGTTTCTTGCCGTTCGAGGCTGCAAAAACCCGGCGTCATGCCCAGGTCGCCGACTGGAGGCAAGCACACAATATGCGCCGCTGTACACCTGTTCCATGCGTTTTGCCTCTTGATTGAAATCGCCACCAAACCCCTGGATGATGCAGATCGAATCAATCCAGAGATACTCACACCCAAGAGCGCGAGTCACTGTAACCGCGTCTCTGAAGGTCGCCGGTAGATCGTCGAATTTGATGCCGTTCATGTGTTCGTTGAGATTCCCGGTCGTGGTACAGAATTGAGTACCGGTTCCCCACTGATGAGAAAGCGCCAACCACTCGCCGTGGTCACCAGGCTTGGTCTCGTGCAGGAACACGAATTCATCTCCAGTCCTACCTACTGCGATCACTCGTGTTGGCATTCTCCCAGGAGTTCTGGACCCCCTCAAATTGATTGATGTCGAGACTGGAACGTCTACGCGGCAAGTGGAGTTCTTGTGATGATGGTCGCAAAAGTCTAGCCATTGCCTCATGATCTCGAAATGCGTCTCACTCCTGGCGTCAGGAAGTTGAGGAAACCCAATCTGAATATCCCCACTAACTCGCGTTTCGAGATCTGATTATGAAAAGAGAAATGTGAGCCACCTCATATTCTTGGTCATTTTGGTCAATGATTTTCATAAAGTTTACGTACCTGGGCTTCTATAAATGGAAAGAACGGGAGCGCCTTCGCCGTTCATCTTGATGATCGACTGATTTCTCTCAAACATGACCTCAGAGAGTTTTGTCATGCCGTGCTTCTCGTAAACGCGCCAGAGCAGGCCGCACAAATTGCATGCTTTTGATACGGAATTCGAATTCAAATGCTTCACGGTATAAGTGATGCTAAAAGCGGGATCCCAAATAGTTTCGCTCAGGCGTTTGCACTTGGTACACAAGATGCAGGCCGGGTGGACGAGAGGTAGTTGCAAAGACTTGTCTCGGATTGAAGACATGATGCGATTGGCAAAGTCGTTGTCGACCAGAAACTGCCAGTCAGTGTCAAGCTAACAATGGAATGTTAGATTGGTCTCAACTCAAATATCAACCATCCCAGAAACTCACTTTCTGGTGTAGAGTCAGAGAAAATGCCCATGCAACGCAGAAACGCCGCTTTGCTGCTTACGTTCTGCATACCTCAGTAAGTACGCGTCAAGGAGAGACTTAAATATATGCACTCACATTCTGCGATGTAATTAATTTGTTAGCCACTCAAATGATGCCCAAAAAAAGTGTTATTGTGGTTGAATCACTTACTCCCTATTCCAACGCGAACAAGGCGTGCGGTTAGTCCAGTTAACAGTGTGGTGAGGGCAATTTCGCAGTCTAAACTCACATACTTTGACATCGTTAGAAACCAACATTCAGTGGACAAAGACGTAAAGGAACGGGAGTCAAAAGGGGAGGCATCTTACATCCTGTACATGCCAAGCGACCACCGCGTGATTAGTACTGCATACTACTGAAATGGGTAGGAGAATAACCTGACTGGGTCACATACAATCTTGACAGATATATAGTTAGTGAGCGCTATCTCAGCGAAAAGATCTAAATTACCAATTGGGTTGCTTGCGCAGATAGACCTTGGGCTCTCGGATGAAGTGAAAGTCTTTGAACTTCTGCACGCATGCCTTCGCTAACCGTCTTGCCACCAATTTGACCATTTGCTGACTTGATCGTTTGAGGTACTTCGGCATATCCAGGACCATAAGGAGGACTTGGCTGATCTGTGAACCAGTAGCTATCATCTTCATCTTCACCTGCTATGATCTGCATCTGGTCTTGAACATCTGTTGCGCGAGCACGCTCCCAAACCTTGCCAGTTGAAGCACCTACCTTTCTGTGAGACCCTGTGTCGATACGTGGCGGTATGGGTGATTCATTTGCTTCTGGCTCGAAAATAGCAATACCAGGAATGCTCTCTGTATTGGGAAAGTCGATGGACTCCTTGATATGGGGGGATCCAGGCACATTGCTGGTAGTGTCGCTTTTCAGAGTGCCGGTAGCTTTTGAAAGATCTGGTGACGTAGCCAATCGCTCTGGTAGCTTCACCACAAGTAGACGAGTTCTGATAAGTTCAAGCAAACTTCCTAGAGCGGTACTCCCGGGCCGGCAAATTTTGTCTCGGGCCATGTGGTCCATCCACTTCTCCACAACGTCGTGTACTTGTGCTTTGCTTCTCCCGTTCTGGTTCTGTTTGAGTTGATAGAAGCGTGGAATATCGAGGCTATTGGTACCAAGACTTTTGTTGAACTGGTTGAGTTCATCGCGCCCATACATCAGCCAGATGAGAAACTCCAAACTGATACATCCCAGAGCCCAAATGTCGTATAGCCTTGACCGTTTCTTTCCAGGCTGGTTTGGGAGAAGAAGATTTGACCCCTCTCCAGGAGCCTCTTCAGGGGGTTCGTACCTTCGTGTCCCCCACTGTGTTGTTGTCTGATTGCTGCGTAACTCAGTGACGACCAAGTGCTGTTTGGCAAGACCCCAATCGCCAATCTTAAGTGTGCCAATTCCATTCCCAGACTTGCTCTTGAACCAGAGGATGTTTTCGGGTTTCAAATCACCATGGCGAAAATTTGGTCCCGTCTCTGGATAGTGAGCCTTGCTGAGTGCATTAGCAAGACCTAGGAGTTGCTGAACCGTGTCCTGTATCAAGCCTGGCGTTAGACTTGGCCGCTCGAATCTTTCCCAAAGGTTTCGCAGATTGCCTCCATCCGCCCATTCCAGCATGAGGTAATGGTCCTCCTCCCCCTGGTCACCCCAGCGAAATGCTGTGAGAAACCGGACAATGTGTGGCTGGTTGAGCTGATTCATCTTCTGAAGCACGCCCGCCTCCTTTTCCCAGTTGCTGACAATTTTTGATCGTTCTTTCTGCGTACTTGCTTGTATTTCCTTGACTGCAACATATTGAGGGCAATGAAAATCCTTTTTGTAATTTACTAGTCAGTCTTCATCTGTAGAGTGCTTTTAGACGGGAATTCCTGCGCTCACTTCGTTGTTTCCATCTATGAGATGTGATTCATGCAACTCGTACTTTGTGACTCGTCCGAAAGAGCCACTGTCGAATTCGTGGTGTTTCTTGGTGAAAGGAAGGATAGAAGCCCGTGGTAAGTCGTGATTGAACTTACTAACCGAAAAGACCGGAGCTAATAGTATCCATTGGTTGTGACAAAAGTAGTTGACCCTGGCGCCGTTCCACACACTGGCCTGCTCGTCCTCCGAAGAGTCTTCAGAATCGGAAGAATCATCATCGCTGTCTGATAGCTTCTCTCTATCATCAGAACCATTATTGATGTCGGCATTTTCGTTGGTTCCACCAAAGTTTGGTCGTCGAATAATCCCCTTTTCTTCCCAAAGTATCTTTTTGACAGGTAAACAACTGTCAGAAATACTCGCATCCTTAAGAATCCCCATTGCTTCAAGCAACTCCTTTCCAGTAAGTCCAGTAAGAGATGTTATGGCAAAGGTCTTTCTCGCTTCTTCCAGAATGAAGCGCAGCATGTCTTGAGATTTTGGGCACTCTCTTGGTCGTTGCCTTTTCCATCCCAAAGCTTTCATGACGGTCTTATCGGTCACAAGTCCGGCAATATCTCCCTCGGGTAGAAATGAGCTAGTGCTTTTTTCGAAGGCGCTTCGGCGATAGTGCGCCATGATGTCGTCTGAAAGTCGAGGGTTTGACTTGGTCCGTTTGGTCCTCCTCCTACCAGACTCATTGCCAGTCATGGCGACAAAGTTGACCACTGACGCAGCTGTTGATAAATGGATGGGGTTGAAGCTGGGAGCATGGAGAGAACATGCTATAATTTTTCTAATGCCGTTGCTCACCCGGTAAAAAGGGAAATCAACTGCGAAAACGGACAGCCTGATCGTGGACCCGAATCACTTACAGAGCACCGGATAAGCTGGCGAAATTACTATTAATCCACTGTCTTCGCCCCCGCTTCATATTTGCGTTCAGGCTGAAAATTTTCAAATCAGGTGCATCGCTTGGCTGCACTAACCTGGCAATTGCTGCCACAGGCTGGAGGCAGGCTGAGATGCATGGTCTTGGATTCTGACTATCAACTTCCTAACGCACCGCCAGTAGCCCAAATTTGCCCGCCGACCCTCAGCCGCAGGCAGATCCTGAGAATCTGATTGGTAGATGGCCTGCAACCTCTGATTGAGAATGGACGCCTGGTGATGCCACAAACGGGCCAAGCCTCCTATCTTGGCGGCTCGCATAATCAACTGCATGACCCACATATTCCAATATTCCGTGCTTCGTATTGCGACACCTTCGCGAAGTCTCATGTGTGAAAGAGGTAGTGAGCATCGCTCGCCCTTTCCTATGGACGGCAGGTTTGGTGTCGCATGACTAGAAGGCGCAGGCTTCTATGTCGGCCTGGAAGCACAAAGTCAGCTCACGTCACCGACTTTATGCAGACCTCAGCATATCAATTAATCCTCACCTCTGAAAGGGGCGTGTCAATTCCTTCGATGTTGTACGTGTCATGTATCAGCTGGAAGGAGTTGCCTGGTTAGCACGCCAACATTGAGGTGAGAAGAACATCCACGAACATTGATCTGAAAGCAGCCGGCACCGTACAGCTCTGTTAACCTTTCCTCCAACTTCACTGGATCAATATCTCCAATCTCAATGCTCTGGCGTTTCGACGGCGGTGGTGAAGGGACAGAGCGGAACGACCTTGTGCGTTTCCGCAGTCCTCGAAGGAATAAAAATGTCATGAGCACCGAAGAAAATGCAAACAAATAACAACGTTTACGCCCCTGAACTTCAGATACACATAAGTCGGAAAGGTTCAAGAAACAAGGTGGAAAATCAGTGCCATTTTGTATGTTCATAATCTCTAGTTCTGGACAATCCACTGATGATGCACCATCGAAACTACGCCTTACGCTCCCTGGCTCCAGGCTTTTCGGGCGTACGACTGAGCAGCAGCACATTCTTATCGTGCAGCCTGATTTCCCCTCCCCATTGAAGACGTCAAACTTTTTCATTGGTTGCCTGCTGTAGAGATGCAGAACAGTTGAGGAAGTGGAACAATTAACTAATGGCTTGGCGCTGCATGTAAGCAGTGCAGGATGGAGGGCATCGCTTCGCAGCCTGTTGTTGGTGGGCCAGTGCCGCTTACTTCCCGATTCTCTTCGGGTAATCTCCCATTACAGAAACTGTGGACCATATGGATTTAATGTTAAACATCTTATCTGATCAATGCTGAATCTGAAGCCTGGTTTGATATTGAGTACATAAATGCCGCGCCTCAAGACCGCGTGGTATTTCCACTTCTCCGAGGCGCCATTCTCACCGAAGGGGCGTGAACTCAACCAGTCCTTCTCTGTAAGCCCCTGAGGCCCCTCCCGCAGCAGCATGATTGGCATACTTGCAAACGGACACCAGAAATTGGAAGGGCTACTCACCATGCAATCACAACAAAGCGAGTCCTCACAGTCCACAGCAGTAACCCATTTCCCAAGCTTGGATGGAGTCGACGTTAATGGCACAGAAGCATGGAGAACGAGCTCGGTTCCAGATCGAATCACCAATTGCCCCTCGAGCAACGAAAAAAGCCTCCTTCAGAAGATACAACAAGCGACTGGACGGTTTTCGAAATCCGATTTTCTGTCGACCCGTCTTAGCCAACATCGTCGCAGTACCCCAAGTACCCCAAGTGGCAGCTCGATAAACACGAAAAACGATTCAGTTGCGTTGACTCTTGTCGGCCAAGAGTCAGATGAGTATGGTATCCATACCGATGTAAGTTTAAATCTATCTATCATGATCTTCCACCAGCAGCTTACAAACGGCTGTGCGTGCAGATAAATTCACAAACGTCATCTCCAATAGAATCGTCGTTTACGGGAAACGGTGCGCTCTATTCTCCCAGAGGTCAGCGCAGCACGAAGATCTCGAAAAAACACGACCGAAAACGACCTGCAAGAGAGAAGTCTCTTTCAGACGGGGCTGAGCCTGATAGGCGTTGTTCCAAACTACAGTAGAGACTTGCTGAGGAAATCGATCGAAACGGTTTTCTCCCTGCTAGTTCGCTCATTGAAATCTTGAGTCCGGAAGCAGTGCAGAGAGAGCTTGGAAAACACCATTCACTTTTTAAGTTACATCCACACAAGCTAACGGATCTAAATTTCAACTTTCCAAAGGGAAGAGCCAAGAGACGGGATGCCCAAAAAGAAAAGGCAAGAATAATATATGGCGACAACCAGTCCCCTCCATCAATTCTTGACAAAGCTAAAGGAAACATCTTCAGGGCTAGCAACAACGATGCGCCCAAGAAGTCCTACCTCAAGGTGCTGGCGATACTCATTCTCATCGAGCGGCCAGCTCGAATTAAGAGTTTTATCGACAAGGAAGTTTGCGATGACGATTTACCTCTGTTGATGAAACTACCTCGGGGAAATATTGGTCCTTGTCAGTTTTATAGTCGTCTGGAAGGCGAAAGAGACGGTCCGTTGGAATGCTTCGACAAGTGGAGTGGACAGGAAAAAAAAGCCTTTGAGGATCATCAATGGAGAGTTGTCGCTCGTATCTTCAAGCGAGGAGAAAAGAAGTTGGTAGACCACTTGAAGTTTCTTCCACATGATATTCTACCCTTCACTTTCCATGGTAAAGAGAAACGAATCGGTGGCTTTGGCCATGTCAACAAGGTCTCAATTCATCCCAGTCACCACAATTTTGAAGCGTGTGGAGTAAGTTGCCTAGGACGAAGGAATTTGTCTACCAATGACCTTAATCTGTTCTGTTTTCTTTATGCCTGTCTGTTGTTATTCCTATTCGCCCTCGAAGACGATTTCTAATTTCTTATTGGTGTGCTTAGAAGTTTTTCGCTGTCAAAACGCTTCGCCCACATAATATGATCAGCACTGGTAACCTTTTTAGGCGAGAGGTTGCAATACTGAGAAGAATCAGCCACGACACTCACACTCACCTCATATCTCTATTAGCAACTTATGAGCACCATGACTGCTACCATCTCATCTTCTCGTGGGCCGAACATGATCTCGAAGAATATTGGAAGAGACATCGTTCAGAGGGGAAGCAAACTCTCATGTGGCTGGCAGAGCAATGTCATGGTATTGTGGGAGGACTAGAATTTATCCAATACTTTCCGACGCAATCTGGGTGGTCTCTTCTACAGCAAGATCCCGATCCAGAAACCGTCCAGAGAAGGATTCAATCTAGAGGTGCGGTGACTTCGAGCGGTAATGTTATTCGTCACCTCTACGGACGCCACGGAGATATCAAGCCTCGCAACATTCTTTGGTTTGCCGACACCTCAAGATCATCTCCAATCTATGGAAGACCGAGAGGGACCTTAAAGATCACAGACTTTGGATTTGCTGATTTCAGCAAGAACTGTGAGGTTGACAGGCAAAGTCTGGTATACGGGATCGTCCATACACATACCTACCGCGCTCCGGAGGTAGACTTTGTGGAAGAGTTGCTGAGTCCCTTGACTGATATCTGGAGTCTCGGCTGTGTTTTCCTTGAGTTTATCACGTGGTTCTTTGAGGGGTGGAAGCTTATCGAGGAGTTTTCGAGGAAGCGACTCGACAGTGAACGGACCGGCATGACCGGCAAGTGTGAGAACACGGCGTCTGACACTTTCTTTTTCACCCGAGAAGACAAAATGTCTAAGAAGCTGGTTCCCGAAACCAAGAAAGCGGTCTCAATTGTTGGTTTCGATGTATCCAGTGCAAATATGGAGAATGACGCTAATTGCGCACAGCACATCAATGAACTGAAAGAGCGAGCGAAAGTGGGCGGTTTTGCTCGAGACTTTTTGGTTATGATCGAAAACGACATGTTAGTCCCTCAGCGTGTCGGTGGGGAAGGGCACGCTTGTCGGAAAAGTGCGAAGCTTCTCAGAAAAACTTTGGAACGTCTACGCAGGGAACAAGGGTGGATGAATCAGTTCAACTCCGACACAGACAACGATGACTAGACCAGGATTCACGAGTTCAAAAGCCAACGTAGTAGTTGTAGGCCATTATTTTCTCATACCATGGAAGCAAATCCCGCTGTCTTGCTGGAAGGCTCGCGGGAGACACTCGGCGCGGCATCCGCGGCATATTCACGAGGTATCGGCTGCGGTTGGGAGTAGTCTATAGCAAGCCAACTGGTGTTTATCATTGATGCTATTAGTGTAAATGAACGCATTACTTCACAGCGTTCTTCGGCGGATCGGAGCCGACGCGGTTTCCGCCGGCCCGGACCGGTGATCCCATATGCTGTCGCTTGCCGCTAGCCGCTTGCCACTTGCCGTACAAGTCCGCGACGGTGCAGGGTTCATTTCAGCGTGCGTTCTTCATACGATCTTGAGAGATATGAGGCGGTCCTAGAAGCTTTTGACTACACTGCGTTTCAGATTTTGAATCGTCGCGGGCAACCTGGCTCACAATGGTAGTATTTTGTACCTGTTGTGGATGCAACGCGTTGCCTGCTCTAATTGGTGCTGATCGAAAAATTCTGATAGCGGTCAATCCGAAGCCCAAAAGGTTGCGATATCGTCGTTTGGAGACATGGTTGTCCCTGCCCCAAAAGGGTATTCGATCACGATGGCAAGTGGTTTGAGCAGTCACAGAAAGCAGACAGAAAATAAAGTTGGCTGACAATGTTGAATGCCATTCTTCAGCGATGACGAAACTGCCCCTATCCATCCCCGTCACTCCTTTTTCATTCGCACGTTCCGCGACAGGCGATCGCCATTGGTCCCGCGTCTCAAACCCCGTCATCCCCGACGAGAGCCCCGCACCAACTCATCAACCGCCAAAGAGCAAGAAATGGACTTTATGCGTTGTTCTCCCAAGAAAATCCCATCGTCCAATCTTTTCGCCGCCTTCTTTCACGCCTGTTCCCGCCCCACGTCTCCTGGTCCCGCCACAACCTGCCAATTCCAAAAATGTCGTCGGCTAAGCCTGCCCCCGTGCGACTTGGCAGCGCTGGCTGGGCGGGGTGTTCGCCACAGGCGAGTTACAAAAATAACGGGCGTCGCGTTGCGATTGTACTCCTGAATAGCCACACCGCGTTTTGTTCTCTGTTTTCGTTAATGATTTTTTGAAAGTTGTTCAGAGCGATCATAATGGGTGTCAAGTCGAGCATATTCATGACCGCGGCCCTTGCTGCCGTTAGCGACGCGGTGAGCTTAGGAAGCTTTGACTACAAGTCGCTCAGTTTGAGAGAAGTCGGAGCACGCAACACTGAGGTACGAAATTCTCAAAAATTCAACAAAACCACTCGGAATGCTGATTCTGATGCTATACAGGACTGGAGGATATGGCTCACAAAAGACGGCGACCCAATCTCATTTTGGCACGACATCCCAACATGGCCGGATGTGAGCGACAGGCAAATCATCAACGTCGTCATCGAGGTTCCCAGGTGGCAAGACGCCAAGATTGAGATGGCGAGGGATGAGCCAATGAGTAAGTCCCAACAGGTATTGCATTGAACTCGCGCTGATTCTTCTCATCTTGAAGACCCAATCCTCCACGACTCTAGGAATGGTAGCCCTAGATATGTCGAGAACGTCTGGCCTCACAAGTCTTACCCCTTTTTGTACGGTTCTATCCCTCAGACGTGGGAGAGCCCCAACTTCAAGCATGAGTTCACCGGATTGAACGGCGACAATGATCCCGTCGACCTCTTCGATATTGGTCAAGAGTAAGTCCTCTCAGAGAAAAAAATTCATAGTCGGATCGACTAACAGGATGTAGCCCCGGATACACTGGCCAAGTGAAGCAAGTCAAGATTCTTGGCGGTCTTGCCTTGGCTGATGTAAGTCGCCCCGCTCTCGAGCCTGTCTCATCACATTGCTGACAATTCTCAGGGTAATGAGACTGATTGGAAAATCATGGGCATTGACATCAAGGACCCCCTTGCTCCGCTTCTCAACTGTAGGTGTCTTAAGACTGGCGTTTATTGAGATAAGCTGACATTTCAAAGCCTGGGAGGACGTTGAAAAGTACCGCCCGGGAACTATCAAGACCTTCAGGGACTGGTGGACCGTTAGTTGCCCTATCCGTAATCATGATTCTGAGCTCTGACGTTGGTCGCAGTACTACAAGGTTGCTCGAGGCGACCCAGTGATTGATATCGTTGGGGACTGGTATCAGAATGTCACCTTCATGCAGGACGTTCTCATCGACAGCCACCGCACCTGGGAGGAGTTGATCAACGGCAAAGTCGACTCGAACGAAATCAACTACAACCAGACGGCAGACTCCGATGTCGCCAAGAGCTACGTCAAAAAGAGCAAGACGACAAAGAAGTTCGACATTCCCAAGAAGAGCAAGATCAAGCCTGCAGCCGACAAGCCCGAGAAGTACAAGGGCTGGTGGTACATTGACAGCAACTACACCTTGCTTGAGGTACCTGAGGTGCAGCAATTTTCATTCAACCGGCAGTCGGCTTGACAATGGAAATTTGAAAGAATCCCTTGGGTCTGGGATGAACCTTTGGTTTCGACCAGTCACAGCATATTCTGTGGCCCAGCGTCTTTTGAGTTGGCAAAGCATAACGAATGGATTTAGACTTTGGCATGATAATGAGAACGAATACACGATACAGTTGGGCTTTATTTAGCAGAGGAGGGCGATGAACGATATAACCGCCTATAACTAAATATTTGCAAACTTTCTTTTTAGGAAAGAAGAGGCGGACGGCTCTTTCCTGGGTCCCTGCTTCCGCGTTACTTCCTTCGACGCCGGCAAACGGTTGGTGGCCCCACAAATCGGCAGCCCTACCCGCAAGCTTAATTCTGACTTTTTTCTCCCCGATGTAACTGAAACATTCCGAGTCTGTCCATCTCAACGTCGCACGTCGCTGTCGCTCGCTTCCCCACACGATTCCTATCGGCTTCGGTTGACGGCGTCGTTGCTTCTTGGCTCTTTCTTGGCAGGCATCATTTATCGCGGTTGGACCATCCATCGCCTCTCACTTCCGACGAACGGCAGCGCTAACAGCGGAGCAGCAGATCAGCCGTAGTCTGACTCGCCATCCTCATCTCCCCTCACGCCGGGCCGCTCCCCTCATCCCGCCACCGCTCCGGTCATCCTCCGGCCTCCGGTAGCCAGCTCCGAAGATGGCGCTGGTCGAGGAGCCAAGCGACATGGAAATGCGCATAGACGACGCTACCGTCCAGCTCAGCACCCATCGTCTTACGACGCCCTTCCCTGAATCAGTCATATCCATCACCCGCACCTCATCACCAAACACATCCAAAGAGCATCCTTCATCACCTGAGTTCACCCCGCGGGAGCTCATCGAGCAAGCCAGGGCCCGGAGAGAGCGCCAGAACGCCCGCGATTCTAGATGGGTTGAGCGCGAAAAGGCGAATCGTAGTAAGAGCCCCATCGCGCCCAAGAGGGCATCGACGGGGGGTATCGAGAAGAAGAGATCCAGCGGCAAATGGAAAGCTAGGGCCACCGATGCCAGGCTCTCATCCGAGCTCGATCGCCTCCTCGTCGGCGACAGCGGCTCATCTTCGCCAACCAGATCCGCGGACCGTCATCCACACCCGCTCCGTGCTGTGCTCCACAGCTTGCCCGGCTTCACCTTCGACACTGAGCTCGACTCCATCAAGTTTCATAAGAGGCAGCGCGTAGCGCTCGGGATCGAGGATCTCATGGCAGAAGGTGGCAAAGACGCCGCCAAGATGTGGCTCGAGGAGTTTCTTCTTCTGACGTTCGAGACGAAGGCGAAGGTGCTGGAACGCTATCCCATGTGCAAGGAGCTGGACGATGTCCCGCTGGGCTTCACAACTATGGCGAAAGACGTGGAGACGACCATCAACAGGCCGGCGTACGACTCGGCACTCAAAGTCCGCCGGGCTATGGAGCGGCGGCTCTGCCAACCGTACGACATGCGCAAGCTGGTCGAATGGACTATCAAGGCGCGCTGGCGCTTCATCGAGACGAAGCCCAAGATAGTGCCTGGCTTTGGGGCGTTTGGACAGGCGTGCAGCGAGGAAGGAACAGTGCTAGAGAAGCGTCTGTGGGCAGTGATTGATGCTAGAGGAATCGGCATGCCTAGATCGCATGCTGGTTGAGGAAGGGAGCGGTTGTGACGCGATGACGAACATGCATTAAGGTTTCGGCGTATGGCAGACATAGGTCATGGGAGGTGACCCGGGGACTTTGGAGTTTAGAGGTAGCGAGTAGACATGTATGTGTATTCCTCAGCGATTCCTTCTACTTTTGACCGGACTCGTGACTCGGAATCCTCCTCTTCTCGATATCCCCCAAACCTCCTGAGACTTTCTTGGCAACACATCGCCCAGGGTGCCACACTGCGAAGAGAATCACAGCCAACGCTACCGGCGCGAACTCGAGCACACCGAAGTAGACCTCGTTCGAGTACAGATGCCCACCCAGACCCTCCGCCGTCTCAGCAAGTCGAAAGCAGGTGCGCAGATACACAAGCAGCGTCGCCGCCGAAAACGCCGCCACAAAGACCGTCAGCCTGTGCTCCCTAATCCCATGCCTCGCCCTGAAGAGGAAGATGCCCGTCGTAATCACAAAGCACCCGATCGAAAACACCTGATACGCCAACCCACCCAGCAAAATATTATTCGCCGTCGTCGGATCTTCTCGCCGCGACTGCTTCACCCCAATCAGCGCCGCGCCCGAAATCTGCGTAATCGTCGCAATCACATCCGACGTGATGAAGAACCACAGCACGACCTTGGGTGGGAGCGGCGAGAAGGCGCGGCCGAGGCGGTGGATTAGCGCCGAGAGGATGGTGTAGATGCCCGCGGCGAGGAAGACGGGCGCGGTGACGATGAAGAAGTAGTTGAGGATGAAGTAGATGAGGTTGTAGGGATTCTTCTTGGCGGAGAGCGAGCGCGCGACGTAGCCGACGATTTCGAAGAGGAGGCCGACGGGGAAGGTCGCGAAGTACCAACTGCGGTGGCGGAAGAGCTGGGCGGTGTGGATGAGGAGGAGTATGAGGAAGAGGGCGGCTGCGAGGCCGGCGAGTGCGATGGATGGGGTGTAGCCGTAGATGATCACGGGCGTGTCCCATTCGCCTGTTGGTGGGGGGAAGTTTGGGTCGGTGTACCCGAAGGATCCTAAGAAGATGTTAGATGGGATATCGTTGAGGCCCAAGACGTTGCTCACCTCTTTGTGAACTCATTGCCACTGGAGTGTGAGGAGCTGCCTAATAGCGCTGGTGCGTTGATGATGGGAGCAAGGATGGAGCTTGAATGTGATGAAGATGCGGACGAAGGCTTTGGTATATATCGTGGTTAGGTTCCCGGCCAGAAACCAGGGTCTGCAACACAATCAGACATGTCAACGATGAGCGATCTTCCCAGGGCGGATACCTAAACGCAGATCGAAAAACAGGGTTCGGGACGGACTTGACAATTTGGGCCCCCAATGCCATTGTAGGCGTTCATCCCTTGACGCACATGGCAGTAGGTACCGGGGGCCTGGCACTTCACATGCACCATCAAACCTAGCCCCAGCCGTTCAGACGCCAATGAGGCTGCAATTTTATGCGGACCGCACCTCCAATTTCGACCTCAACAGCGATATCGCGATTGCTATTGGGCGCGGCTTATATTTCCCATCGAGATCCATGCACGAAGCCGTTTTTCAATGACCCCTGATGCGCGTACGGCTGAAGTCTATGATTCATCATTCCACGTGTCTCGACGATGTCAAGCCACCTTTGCGCTTATTTTGACATGCCTGGGGGCGGGCGCCATGCCTCGTTGGGTAGTCAAAGAGGCAGACAGCTTAGCCTTAGGCAGAAAAAGGAATCCGTTCTCGGCCGATACCTGTCAATGTCCCCTGGAGTTGCCATTCGTCGAGTTCCTTTGCACGGTATTGGATGTCAGACAGGCATTCTTGATATGGAAGGAAACGGAATTTTCTTCCAGGCCAAACGCGATGCTTTGAAAGAATGATGACAACGGCGAAGTCTGTCTCTAGCTCATTTCATCGCCTTGAATGGTGTTCTCCCGAATTGCTTGCCGTTTTCGTGCGTCTCTCCGGCCTCGACCTCGCACCTCGGCATTGCCAAGAAGTCCGAGGTCCGGGGTATTGTGGGGCGGTCGTCCGAGACGGCTACGGCACCGTCGATGGCAGTACACGGGCTCGATGGCCCGGAGGGCCTTCTGCCGCATTTGCAGATTTCGTAATCTTCGAAAATTGGGAGCATTTTGAGTGCAGTTGACAATGCTGGAAGACTAGCGAGAGGAAATTTCCTTGTTGTCTTCTGGTCTGTCTGCTGCACCACGGTCTCCAGGCCAGCAAGACACATATGGAGTTCAGTGCCATTGGTGAACCTGATGTTGTTGACTCATACGAAGTTTTCACATTGAATTGGCTTCCTATTCGAAAATGTTCTAAGCCAGCTGTGTAAATATCTGCCATCAACCTCATTCTACATTTCATGAATAGACAGTAAGTTAGTTATCGCCCATCGACCGCAACGCGGTGTTGTTTTGGGTGTGGGAATCTTTTCTACGATGAATACCCCGACCACGTCCAAAGTTGGAACTGCAGACCATGCGGCTGTGTTCGTTGAAGTAGGCCGTCGCTACAGCGCGATATCTAAGGTGTTGCCGCGATCATCGGCAAAAGCAAATAGCCAGCGGTGCCGGAATGTGGGGCCACCGGCCCGGTCCGAGTCAAATCGGCTGAGACCCGCCGAAGAAGACGGTGTCATTACACGAACATCATATACGGACAGAAAACCTCTGACAGTATCTACGTAAATGAGGTCATTCTGACAAAACTGGTAAGCCGGCCAAGAAGGCGCAAAGTCCGCCTGTTGACAGCAAGACCTTCGGAGAGGCCGAAGTTGTCCAGACCGAGGAAGCAAGCCGCTGCAAGAACTGCATGATCAGCTGCCAGGTCGTGTAACAGTCTCTAGGCAAGCCCCGAACCATTTTGGCTTGGCAATTCTGAGTGGCTTTTCTTCTCTTTGAGTCACAGATAATCACTGGAATCCGGGCCTAGAGGGTGAAAAGGTGTGAATGCCTCTCTCTGCTGGAGGTACTTGTGGGGTGCTGTGTGTCACGCGAGATAAGATCGATGCAGGATGCAGTGGAGGGAAAAATAAGAGGTTACATTCGCTGTTTGCTGTGCTGATGCGCATGAACACTGCAGGTGCTGACCGGTTAAATTACTTGCCGTTAGCATGCCACACTCCTGTTGGTGATGGCTCTGCCAAGACTTGAAAGGTTGCAGCGATAACTCAAAATGGGGGCTGGTGCCTAGTTCTTTATCATCGAAGCCGGCAGGCATGATGTTCACGTGGGTTGACATAATGCCTATTAATGCGTTCGTTTCGCCTCCATAAGGTACGGATCGTTGTCTAACATCACCGTGTTCCCTGCCTTCGGGAGAACGTTGGCTCGTTTTTCAGTGGCTCAAGAAATGATTCTTGAGATTTATTGTTGAGAATTCAAACTCAGAAAACGCAACTTGGAGGCTTTGGCCAGTTTATCCACATATCAAAAACTGGGCTATCGAAGGGATGGCCACATCAACTACCACTGCTATTCTGCTGCGCGTGAAGACCGGTAAGTGAATTGGACCTAGCTCCTCAAGTGTCAAAAAAAGGCTTGGTGAGAATAAGGTCTAGAAGTTCTAACGTTTTGCAGGAGATGGCCAACCAGCAGAAGTGGAAATCGAGAGCCGGGCGACCATCGCTGCCCTCAAGCAGAAGATTTCCGAAATCACTAAAATCCCCCCGACGGGGCAGAAGTTGAGGGCAGACGGATTCGAGTTTAAAGACAATGATGACAAACGTATTGTCGGCGATGTTCTCAAGAGCAGAGCCACCTTGCACTTTATCAACGAAAAGCCGCAGCCTCAAGTTCAGGCGGGCGGCGGCAAGGCAACGAAGCAAGGACATGAGTACAAAGGCACCCGAGCCAAGAACAGTGTCGTTCAACAAGGCACCAAGGTCGAGACAGGTTTCCAAGGTCAGGATCCTTCAAATAGAGGCAAACATGGTTTCCATCAAACCAACAGTTCGAACGGTCAGCTAGTCCAGGGCGACCAACTCAAAGCTCCCCAGACACCGGGCAGTCCCCAGGCATCGGGCAGTTCCCAGGCATCGAACAGGGGCGGCAGGGGCGGCAGGGGTAGCAGGGGTGGCAGAGGTGGCAGAGGTAATACATCACAATCCAGTCGTGGACGCGCCAGGGGAAAAGGCCCTTCTCATCAAGGCGGCACCTATTCACAGGGTCAACGTCCCAAGGGGAATGCCCCGCCAGCTCGAAATAAAGGCAATACCTACGTCAAAACTACAACCGACGGGACTGTGCACCATCAAGGCGACGTCATTCACTCCAATTTTGCCGGCTTAGCACCAGAAGGCCTTGGAGAAGACAGCTTTGAGGACACTGAATGCGACGGTGGTTCTCTTCATCAGGGTAACATGTACGGCTCAGATTCAACCAAGAAATGAGGCTACAAAACTCTGTTCACATCCTTCGACCATGATAGTGGGAATGAACGCACTGTCTACAGTTAGAATGATACCTGGATCAAATCTATTTCAGATTATAATCAATCGATTCCTGAATGGAAACAATCCTTCCAACTAACACAAGCCTGGTATGAATTCTTTATTGGGCCCTACGCAGTCTTTCCTCATGCAAATTTCCCGATCTAGTCTGCCGCGAAGGGAAAGCTTCCATTGCAATTTGTGAGATAGAGCAATCACTTCATATTTCTCAGAAGAATACTCCGCTTCCATATGAATCACCCTGGATGAGTTTGGTTCCTCCTGTGATGATGGTGACGCCATAGCTATGGCCGGGTCTATCCATCGGCACGTGTCCCGAAAAGCCCTCGGAAATATAATCCCCTTGGATAACAATCGAATCTTCCGATGCTTCGGTAAAAGAGTACTTGTGAGTCGTTCCTTGAGAAGAGATCGCTTCACTGACCGCCTGTGTAAGGACAGTGTCGGAGTTCTCTGCGATTGCTGCGTAAAACAATCTGAGAGACGCAGAGCCTTGAGTGTTCTTTCGCAACCATTCGACTTCTGTAGTACACAAAGGCCTTTGGGCGTCTACAGCTTCGGGGAACAGAGCCTCAAGAATTCCAAGGACGTCAGAGATATCAGCCAGCAACGTGTCAAAATGTCGCTTTTCATAGCAAGCCCACTTTGCACGTTTCGTCCACGACGTGCCCTTCAGCCGAGTCGAAACAATATCGTTGGCTTGGCAGCTCCAAGCTTGCCATTGGCTCGCACAATGGATATCGCTGAGTTCAACTGCTTTCTCTTCGGGAGAGATGACGGGGCCTCTTGCGTCGGCGTATCTCTTCGACTTTTGCTCAATCTCCCGAACATCTTGGAGAACTGAGTCTACCAGCCTTTTGGCCTGAGCAGCCTTTTCCTGGCTGGTTGAAACCCTCAGTAATCGACCAGTGTTGGGCTCAGGAAACACTCCAAGCACAACACCCAGCCTTGTAAGTCGCAGCTTGAGCGCTCCGAGTCGAATCTGGGCCTTTTCAAAATCCCTTCCAAACCCGCGACCAAGTTGCACATACTCAAAGCATTGTACGATTGAGATGAATGATCCAGAAATAGAGCCGGCAAGAGAGACCACGCCCAAGGCAAGCCCAGCGGCCTCCATAACGGATTTGGAAGTGGCCCCGAAGGCTTTCGGTCGGCGAGGGATCCTTCAACCGGCGAATAATGACAGGGGACGGAATAGCAGGCAACTGCCTCCTAAGAAAATGGTAAGATTCGGTCGAAATCTACTACTCGAAGGGATCGTTGAGAGAATTTGGGATGAGGCGCGAACTCTGACATTTTGGAGGGTGGGGAGGGGAAGGCAGCCGGGCGCCTAAGTCGCCCAACGCCGCCCTGATCATAACATCAGCTACCCGGGGTGTGACGTGTCTTCACTGCTTCTCTAAGTGGTCTGTTTGTTGCACTGCAGTGTGGCATTGGCTGCGGTGCAACCGCGTGGGATGGTGGGCTGGCTCCACCCCGGTCTGACTGTGCATGTCCTTGCATCCTTTAGGGAATCAATGCGAGCTTGAAGGCTCTGAGAGAAGGGAAGTTTTCTGGCAAATAGAACCCCTTTCTGAATAGACTCGAGCTAATTGGCAGAGACACCTTTTGGAAACCAAAGACTTGATGAGGACGATCCGAAGAAAGCGAAACGAATCAGATCAAAATAATGACGGTGCCTAATCAAGTACGTTTGACTGGACTTCAAGGGACTATGATTGTAGCTAGAAAAAAACCTCGGAATCCATGGCTGAAAGCTGAACACTTTTATCTCAGCCGTCGGATTCCTGTATGATTGATGAGAGGGAGGTCAGCTCCAAGCCCAGGCTGCCTCTTAAGTGATGGATGTCATGATGCGCCATTTCCTGGGATGTTCGAGCTCACGGTTGCCTTGCTCGCCTGGGCGGCTGCAGTCGCCAAAGGATGTACCCCCGAAAGCCTGCCAATATCTTTTGCCGTCTCGTTCATCCTTTCCAAATATCGCTCCCTAGCTCGACATATGACAGGCCAAGTAGCGTTTTCATCTACAGGCGAAGGCCTCAGAAATGCGAAGTCGACAGAGTAAATCAATACCACGGGTCGATAGCTATGTCTTCTTCAGATCACAACAAGGCAACCGAGACGGCGCAAGTTTCCGCGCGATTTCAAAGCAGTGGGGCACACCCGCTTTCACGACGGGTGTACCAAAACACAAAGACTCAGGGTGGCCACCTGCACCAAGGAGACCATTATGGGGACAAGGTTTACAATATTGTGGGAGGTTCCAAAGAGGTCAACCTATTTCAGGCCGCTTGTGACACTATCGAAGCTTCTTTGCCCATCGAACAGTGTGTTGATTTGATTCGGTCTCTTGTCAGTAGTGAAGATTACACACTACCTGGGGACAGTCCGACGGCATTTGACGAGGTTGTCGACATCTTGGAGTCACTTGACCGAGTCCTGTATGGTTTGAAAGTCACTGAACGGTTTCAGAACTCTGATGAACTGGTTGACCTCATACCCGATTGCGAAAGTATTATCAACGACCTGCGTGCGGCTGTGGACCGAACGTATCAGTTGCATGGAGCTAGCGAGCCCCTTCATAGGAGCAATTGTCTCATTAGGAGGTTTTTGATTGAATTTCATGGTGAAGATTTGATTCCCAATCTCGCTATTCGGATGGAATTGGTACGGCGCAAAGTGTATGGAAGCATTAAGGAGAGAGTTAGGTCAGTCATCCTACTTCTTAGCAATCCCCGCCTTTTGAAGTTCTCTGAACCATTTTACTTCTGCTTCTCGGGCCTAGCTTGCAGCCATCATCTTACCTATCTTACTGTTGTCGATAGACTATTTGGATGCTAACCAGAGTTGTAGTTGTCACATGTCCCAAGCGATTGAAAGGGTACTGGCGATTGAAAAAGTGGCCAAAAGATATGGCGCAACAGGAGACAAAGAGCTGCTACTGCTTGTGAATTGCATCAAAGGCTATACCAACAACATACTCAGCACAGAAGAGGAGCAAGAGATAAAATCAGTCAGCAATCAGTTGGCTGGCTCTGAGGCCGATACAGCAAGTACCGGACAAGACGGGAAGGGCTCGCTGCAGCGGCTGCTGCAGAAGATAAAACGCCTAGAAGAGCGGATACCCTTCATTGAATCCAACCTAAAGATGATCGAGAGCCTTCACTTCAAAATGATCGAAGCAAGACATCGAAGTATAATGGAACCTTACGAGTCGACCTTCACGTGGATCTTGGAAGACGTTGCTGGCACACAACCATCAAGGCCAGTTGAATTTGTAAGGTGGCTCCGAAGTAGAAGCGGTGCGTTTCTACTTAGAGGGAAAGCTGGATCGGGCAAATCGACGATGATGAAGTATATTTTCGACCATTCACAGACCAGAAAGCTTCTGAAAGAGTGGGCTGGGAAGAAAAGGCTTGTGATGGCGAAGCATTTCTTCTGGAGAACCGGGAACAAACTCCAGAGGTCCATCGTTGGGCTTCTGAGGACGCTCTTATTTGAGATTCTCAGAGCTCAGCCTGATTTCACAGTCCAAGTCTTGGAATCGTTGGAAATTACGACAGCGAGTCCTTTAGAAGAAGAGACAGGATGGACCCGAACGCAGCTAGAAGGAGCGTTGACATCAATCTTGCGCCACGGAGGCCATGAGATGAACACCAAGTTCTGTTTCTTCATAGACGGACTGGACGAGTTTGAAGAATCAGACGAGATTGGGGAGAACCAAGGTCAACTTCTCCTGACGTTGAAGGAGTTCTGCGACTCCGAACACATCAAGTTCTGCGTGTCAAGCCGGCCCACAAACATGTTGTGGAACGCCTTCTTAGATGACTCGGGGCATCGACTGCAGCTCGAAAACCTCACAAGAACGGACGTTGAGAAGTACGTACGAATTGAGTTTGATAGTCATCGATCAATTTCACTGCATGGTGGCTTATCTCAAGAACTCGCCACAGAGGTAGTCAACCGAGCCGAGGGGGTGTTTCTTTGGGTCATTTTGGTTGTACGGAGCCTAACCAAGGGCCATCTCGACGGGGAGAATTCTAGCATGCTGAAAAAGCGCCTGAAGAGGTTCCCGCAAGATCTCAAACATGTCTTCGGGCACATGATGAATGCCATAGACAGCGAGCGCTTACCGGAGACAGCCCTCTTCTTTTGGCTAGCGACCTCGATCGATCAAGGTGAACTTGCGGTCATTTATTCCGCTGTGGACGACATCCTAGATCATGGCAACGTCGCCGAATTCTTGAAAATACAGCAAAACATCATGTCAGAGGATGACGTCAACAAAAGAATGATTCAACTGAGAAACAATCTCGACATCCGTACCAAAGGATTACTGGAAATTCATTCAGAGGACCATCCAAACGACCCATTTTCCGGTCATACGGTCAATTACCACCACCGTACAGTCCGAGATTATCTTTTCGACAATGGAATCGCTGGTTCAATGACGGAAACGTACCCGCTGACCTCTTTTGGAGACGCTTGGTCTCTGATTCCATGCGCTGCAACTCTGACAGTGATCCGGCGTTTGCCTCCGGAAGGAAACCACGAATTGGCGTTCTGGCTTTGTTGGACTATCCTTTCCCTCGCCAGGGCAGCAGAACACCAATTGGTCAATACTAGTGACTTATATGACATACTAGAGACTGCAGAAACAGAATGGCGGAGAAAATGGCCTGGCTACGGAGATCACTGGATGAGAAACGCTTCCGAGGCGCATGTCTGCAGTTACATACGTAGTCAACCCCCACTACGTTTACGCAGTCTATTCCACTGCGACTCTAACCCTCGCCAACCAGATCACACAGCTCCTCTACGTTACGCCTTGCGAATGGATTTTGCATACGCGCAAGATTTCAGCCACGAACGATTCCTTGTTCAAAAAAAAGCAGTAAAGCTACTTCTTCAACGTAACGCCGATCCAAACCGCTGGGATTCCTACGACAACACAACCCCTTGGAAAGCATTCATCAAGACCATCAAGATGTCTTCCAAGCTTTCGCATGACGATGAGGAAATCTTGCCATTGATAAAGCTGCTTCTAGATCATGGTGCGGATCCGGATGCGTTGGTTAGCTTTCCAGGAAACTTCACGACTCCCGCGCGACAACTCCTCCAAGATATGTTTGGATCTGCACAAATGAAGGATCTGCTTGACCAACCAGTCAAAACCCATCATTTAGAAGGCAAACATATACTGATAGCGGGTCTTGATGTGTCCAGCCTCTCGTTCATCATCGCGCTCAGGAAGCTATGGGATTCGAAACCAAGACCCCCAAGGCTGACAATCATATACGGAAGCGAAACCAGACATATTTATCAACGAGCCGATCAAGAAGAGGTCCAGGTCTTTGGTCATGGCGCCCCAGCAGATGTCTCCTGGCTGAAGGAGTCAGGGCTGCCTCAAGAGGTCTATAAAAGCCCTGGTCATCGCACGGGGTCTTTCAAGATATGGAACTCAGACTGGACTGAGATAATGAGTTGTAATTCTGCAATCGTTAGTCAAAGTGAGGCAAGGAGTCGTATCAAGATGAAAGACCTGCGTAGAGTCTTGATCGATGCTGTCGAAATCACAGATGAGATACGCTGGAATGTCACCTGTTTTGCCGCCCGGAAGCTCCCGAATGGTAAGATTGAGGTTGGTGTTAGGTGCGCAGATCCGGAAAACTATCCTTTGAGCACGACGTTAGAGTGTGATTTGCTTATTGCGGCAGACGGAGCTCTAGCATTCGAGCGCCCGGCTGACCAAGACATGGCCACACAAACCACAGTGCCAGCCTCAACTTCAATGGTCAAGAGTCTGGAGACATTTCAACCCCCAAAGTATACAGGCTTTGTTCAGATTGGGGGAACGGCAAAATTCAAGCAGGGCCTTCCTTCTCAAGTTTGCGAGTATTGGGGTTTGCAAATGTTGGGGCCAGGAGTGTGCTGCTTCTTCTCCCCAATTGACAGCGAGACGATTGCATGGACGGCCACCTTCCGCATTAAAACGCGGCTCCAACGAACTCGAAGAGAAGCGTCTTCAGAACTTAGAGAGAAGCTTCGACGAGATTATGGGCCTCTAATGAAAGAAATCGTGGACAAGACACTTGATTCAGAGTCAATGGTCTGCTCAGAGGTGGAATTTAAGCGTGCCTTTCAACACCCCGAAGATGGGTCCCCGATCATTTTCTTGGGGGAGAGCAATCATTCATTGGCATTTTTTGCTCGATACGGGGCTGGCCTTGGTTTGAGTGAAGGCACCGAGTTGGCTCGCTATCTGTGCTCTGCTAAGTCTATAGAAGCTGGAGTCTCGGCGTACGATGCTGTCGTTGTGCCGAGAGTCAATGCTGCTATTGGGACTTCCAAATTTTGGATGGACATTGTACACTCACGAGGGCTTGTACTTGCTTCGTACAAGGCCTATCTTTTCTTAAGAGGTATACTCCAAAGGGGGTTGAGAAAGGCATGGTCCGAACGGTGAATTGCCGTTGCAAATTGCTTAATGTTAGTATTTCTAGTCGATTTGGAAAACGCGTTCGCTTGGATACCATATTTAAAGCGCAATAACCACGGTAAATGGGTTTCAAGGTCGTCAATGTTCCCGCAGGTCGATAATGTTTATTAGATTGACTGTAGAGCAACTACATGGCATGAGGTGATTGTCGGTGTGAGGGTCTCACGAATGACGTCAAGGCGCCCAGAGCTAATGACGTCGTGGATCCGAGCCAAGCGTGATCCAACAAAACAGCTAACATTCCTCACCGTTGGATCTAAATATTCCCGGCCTCATCCGAATTTGCTCACAATTTTCTGTGGCCGTTGAAGCTGCCGACTAATTCTACAATCCGTGCCAAGTCCTCATCATGGAGACCTTAACATCAGACGACCAATTCGTTGGCCAAAACGAAACTCCCAATTACGGCCACGCAGCTGGTCTCACCGTAACTGAGCGAAATGAGCGATACTTTCTTACCCGAGTCGTGCAGACAGTGTTGAAGCCTCTCAAACCCCGATTGATGAAACCGAAGAAGGGATCAGATGAGAAGACGCGATTGACTGCCACCAAAAGGGCGCGGAGATACTGCGACGTCACGGAGAATGAAGTAGAAGGAGTATGGAATTACGACATAACACCAAAGAACTCAGCAGAAAGGAAAGAAGGGACCCGAACAGGCTATGAGCGACGAATTCTTTACTTCGGGGGTGGAGGATGGCAGATGCCACCAAGCGAACATCACTGGGCCTTCTGCGCCGAGCTAGTCCGCCGCTTACCCGACACGAGGGTCACCATAATCTCATATCCCTTGGCGCCGAAGCATCCGGTGTCAGTGGCCTTCCCTCAAATTGAGAGGGTCTACAAGAAGCTGTTAATGGAGTCGACGAGGCTTGGGGAGAGGGTCATCGTGGCTGGCGATAGTTCAGGCGGTAACATCGCCCTCTGTGTGGTAACGTGGACATTGAGGTTCCAGGAGGGAGAGACCGCGAAGCCACCGGTTGCCATCCTTGCCATGAGTCCAACTACAGATCTACGACATGACATGGAAGAGATCAAGAAGGCGGATAAGGTTGATCCCATACATACCCACGAGTGTATCCACGATACGGCGAAGACGTGGTGTCCTGGACCAGTGAGCGATGGTAGCAGTTCGCACGAGAAGCCATCGTCAGGTCGATTGGATTGGAGCTTTGAGGATCCTCGCGTGTCCCCTATTCAGGCTGATCTCACGTACCTCGTTCGCCACGGAGTCAAGGTCCACGGTTTGACTGGGTCTTACGATGTGTTAGAGCCTGAAGCTGTAGCATTCAGAAACAAGTGCAAAGAGCATGGTGTGACAGGCGAGTGGCTATCATGGCATGGGCAGATGCACTGTTTCCCGTTGACATTTAGGTATGGGTTGAAAGCGAGTAAGGAGGCGTTGGACTGGATCGTAGGTGTTTTGGAGAGGTCTTGAAGATGACCGTGTTCACGCAGGAGGTGATTCGGGTGTTTATCTAACGACCATCGATTTGCCGTGGCGGCGTATAACTGTCAGGGCCATGCTCAGACCCGTACCAAGGAGGGCAGATTGCCTCCAAATTCTAATACACAATACCAGCTACGCCTCACTCTTTGCTGATTTCAACTTCCCCGTGCTTCGCCATTCCTTCCAGTCCTCAGAATCCTGTCACTCGAGGTAGCCGATCAAGCTCGAAAGACCTCCACCGATCTTGCGGTCGATCTCCTCCCGGGCACCGGGCTCGCCAGGTCGAAGGAACGAAGTGAACGGCCACCGCTCCACGACAATGTGCTCCTTCTTCATTCTAGCTCCGGCTTCATGAGCCTTCTGGAAGATCCCAACCTTCCTCAGATATCTCTTCAAAAGCTAGTGTTGGGCACTCGACTACTCTCAGGCGTAGAACACCGAAGATGGCGTGCCGCTTGATGGCCGGATCATGGTTGACGACGCGGTCCAGAGCGTACATGATCTTGAACGCCATGGTGTCGTCCATGCTCGTGGGAACCGGGAGATCCAGGTACTGACGAATGAGTTGCGCCGCGGCTCCATAGGGGCCTTCCGTTGCGAGGCGATCCTCATTTGTGATATTGTCCCGAACTGCCTTCCCAAGCATGATGACAAGGGTGGCATGCCCGTTGTCGGAAGGGCTCCGGAGCAGGGGCACAATTTTCTCCAAAACGCAAGGCAATTCAAGCTGGCCGTAGCCTTTATCGGCAACGTGGGCAACCTGCGTCAGTTATTGAAGCCCGATTGAAGTAGTTGGAAATCTACTAACAATTAACATAGTTTTGAGAAGAACTGCCGCTCCATCCCAACTCGCAACTCACTGAACCCAGTGCCTGCGTCTTCAACTAAGCCCATCCAGGCACTTGGTCGACTTTCACTCAGTCACCTTCAACCAGTTCAGCTGGGCCAAATGGTCTAGCTGGTAAAAGAGACAGCTAAACAAACCCTCCTCAGTAGATGCTCTAGTGACTCTTATGGGGGTGCTCGTTTGAAATGCGAGAGGGCCATGAAGAAGGTGATTCCCTTTTGATTTTTCTCACTTTGACTTTCGTCCGTCTTATGATCCCTCTGATGTTCTTAACATGACTTCGCGAACCTCTCTGTCTGAGTGAAAACCTTTCCAAGATTCTTCATTTTGGGGGATGTACCGTTCTCCCAACCCTAGGGATGGAGTAGCATCGTCAAGTAGGAGTCTAAGCCTGGATATTCTCGGAGGGATACTTCCAAACTCAGGAGAAGTATGTTTAAACTCGTGCAATATCCTTACGTTGTCGTTTCTGCTCTCATTCACTCTTCAGTGTTCAATTGGTAAGTACGCTAATTCAGAGGCTGGTCAAGGTGCAGGTAGAGATCTGGTTCACAATGAGGACAGTGATGCAGAGCAGAAGTGGTTAGGAGAAGTAGGAAGCAGAGATGGCGATGAGCAGAGGTGGTTGTGTCTAGAGATAGCGATCAGGGATGGACAGGAATGTGGACGGGAACAGGGACCAGTAATGAGAGTCAGAGATACAGACAGGAGCCAGAGACAGGAGCCAGAGACAGGAGCTAGAGATAGAGATTGGAATATCAACAGTGCTGGCAGGCAGAGGCAAGGAGCAGAGCCGCATAGCGAATAGGAGGGACACAGACAGGGGACGCAGATGGGAATGCAGATATGGACGGAGACAGGGAGCAGAGACAGTAGGCAGAGATGGCAGTCACAGACGAAGACTAGCGAAGGGGAAGCAGGACGGGGAAGCATGACGACGAGGCAGGACGACGAGGCAGGACGGCGAGGCGGGACGACGACAGTCACAGCAGTCAGGGATTACAGTCAGTCAGGAAGTTTACACATCTCACATCTCACGTAACACATCACGATTCACGGAAGGCACACGAACAGCTTTGGGGTGGGAAGTATCCCCGCTGGTGATATATTATGGAAAAAAAGAAAAAGAAAAGGAAAAAACCCCGCGGGGAGAAAAACCAGGTCCGCTTGTCGCTTATGTCGCTGAAAAAAAAAACACTCGCTGAAAGAAAATGAGTGTGAAAAAGAGTGAAAAAAAGCAACGCTAGGTAATGATATTCGCTGTAAAAAAGCACCGCTGGTCATCATCGTCGTCCTCGTCATCGCTGTCCTCGTCGTCGTCCGTCGTCCTTGTCGCACCCTCTCGAGTGCTTATTCGGTCCTTGGCTCAAAAAAGGAAGAAAGGCAGGAAGCCGCCTCCCCTTATCTGGAGTAAGGCTTGGGCCTTCTCATGGGAAGGAGCATCGTGGGAGGCGCCTTCCTCTTCCTGATCACCGTGCCTACTGTAGAAGGAGCAGGGGGGCGGTGCTCATGAGAAGGAGCAGGAGGAGGAAAGAGAGAGGGAGGAGGTGAGAGGGAGGGCGAGGGGAGGAAGTGACGACCGGGGGGAGGAGGTGGTGGCGCTGCCATCTGCGCGACGGGCGTGAAGCCCGCGCGATCGCCATGGTTGGCGAGGATCTTCGGACCCTTGCGGGCCCTGCCCGACTTATTGCGAGGCAGGTTGCTCGAATTCTTGCGTCCCGCCTGGCCGACCCGCGTCTTCTTGTCGACACGAGCCGGGGCGGGCTTGAGAGGAGGGCGGGAAGGAGCGTTCGAGCGCTTGCCCAGAGCACCACCCGGGCCTGCCGTCTTGAGGCGGGTCTCGGCCCGAATGGTGCTCTTTACGTTGGGGTTGCCCAACTTGAAGAAGGGGCGGTGGGCGGAAGTGGCGCGGGAAGGAGCTATGGGAGACATCGTGACTTCTGTCTCTGGTGATGTACTGGGAGCGGTGGTAGCGTGTATAAAAGCAAGAAAGCGAAAAAGTGGCAAAAAAAGCGAAACAGCGAAGCAAAATGTTTTGTTTGAAAGTGGACGAAGAAAAGAAGAAGAAACAGAACGAGCTTCTTGGCGGGCGATCTGGGGCTTTATACACTTGACGACGAGACATACGGGACGGAGCCATCTACGGTGCTACTCATGGGTGGGCAACCTGTTGGCTGGTGGCGCACATTCCGAATAGATTCAAAAGTAAGTTGCTGCTTTAGTCCTGTGGCGGGGAAATTGCGGGGGGGAGGCCATACATGTTTCCCCTATTAGGGGGCCATGGACGGCCCAAAAACATATCGGAGACGGTACCAAGGACAGCGAAAGCGACAGCAACAGCAACAGCAACAGCAACAGCGTCGGCATTGGGAGACAGTAATGACACATGGAGCCAGGGAACAGGGAGAGAGAGGGACGAGGATGGGAGACGATAGCGAGAGATGATGGCGAGAGCCGAGGACAACAGACGAGGACTACCAGCGACACCAAGCGACAGCGACGACATGAAGAGCCAGGAGACAGAGACGGAGACGGAGACGGAGACAGAGACGAGGGAGACAAACAGGTGCGACGGACGGGACCGACAGGCGAGGATCACAGACGACCAGAAATGAAGGGAGACACGGGCGGACTCAGAGAATAGGGGTTGCGGACCTGGACGACCAGCCACCAAGAAGGTCACGAACCGCCAGTAACTTATCAATCGCGACAATAACAGCCCAGCGAGACTAAAATCCATGTATGCAATGGCTTAAATAAAGCCTTTCTTGATTCATGCCTATAGTACACATGCCCTCGTATCGTCTTGTCTGGGTTCGCCAACCCGCCTACAAGGTATCGTCCTATATTGCCCTTCCGCCCAACGCCATACCGATGCTACTTGACAAACCCTATTGTCTCTTTTTGATCCCTATACACAGTACTGGTACAATCGTTCCAATGCAGAGCTCACGCGTCGAGCTCGCCCTCCTCAATCATCCGGCCGAGAATGAGGCTCTGGATGACCAGCTCGTCGCTCAAGGTTCTGATCCGCTTCGGGGCTCGGTCTGCCTCGTCCTTGACGGGCGCAGCTGGCCGCTTCCTCTTCTTAGAGGGCTTCGTGTTGGGGGCGGCGGAGCTGAATAGCCCCTCCTCGGTTCCGGTGTGCTCGTCGACGTATACCCAGTCGAAAGGGTCGTCTAGCTCTTCTCGTTGCTTGAGCGTCTCCTTTGCTTCCTCGAGATTGTAGGCTCGCGACAGCGTAGCACCCAAGACATGTGCTAGGAAAACGTACGGCATCTTCTTATCTTCCGCTCTGGACTTCTTCATCACCAGGAGGATCTTGCTTCCCTCCAACATCTTTGGCCTGCGTTCGACGACATCGCCAAGTCGTGCCTCGGTGGCCGAGTAGGGTGCCAGGGAGCGAGAGCGGATCGCGTCTCGAAGGAAGGTTGACTGTCCTGCACAAAGAAGGTATGGCAGCCAATCTACCACTGTCCCCTTTGCCACGCAGGTGGCTACCCATCGATCCGAAATGCAAGGTAGTCCCAGGGCAAGAGCTTGCATGTACTTAACCTTTCGAGAGTGACCATCTGCAATCAGGGCTGTGAAGCCGAGTGACTGTGCCCAGGGTGTCAATGTCAAAGGGGTTACCTCTGTTCCATCCGACGCCGGGCTGGTTGACCTGCTCTTCAGTGCGTTTGCTTCGAACAATTCGTCGAAGCCGTTGGCAAGCAGATGTCCACCAGCTTGTGAAATCATCTTTTCAACATCTCGGCTCTGTCCCAACCGGTGCTCGTATTGGTCCGGCTTCTCGCCGTCTTTCTTCGACTGGAATGATATGGCAAAGGCCATGCCTGCGAAGATCTTGGCACCACCGCCATCTTTGGAAGTATACGACAACATTGAGAGACGGCTGCCGCGTGCACTTTGCTTCGGGGGTTGGATGATACTATTCTCGAAGCCCGTAACAGAAGGTGACCGGGTCAGCTCGTCAGTCGAGGCACTATCAAGACGCGTGCTCCTGCGGCTCTGTCTTCGAGTGCTGGGCTTGGCCACGCGTGACCCTGTGGTGACTCTCGACAAGGACTTTGCGGACTGGCGTCCACGTGTCGGCTTTTCGGGGGAAAGCGGCGGAAGCTCGACGGATTCTTGGGTAGCCGGAGAGGTCTTGTCCGATGGTGCTGGCGTAGCTGTGAGATCACTCAACGTCGAGGTCGACCCGGGAGGCTCAGCAGCAGTCGGTGATTGATGGGTATCTGGCGTTGCGGGAGTATTCTCTGTTGGTTTGTTCTGGCTAATGATGGCTGGAGACGTGTTGTTCTTGGACCGAGTCTTGGGAATGGGAGGGGAAGATGGAAGAGCAGGTTGGTCCTCAACAGCGAGGACATCTGCTGGAGCAGGTGCCTCCTCCTTAGTGACTGCGTCTTGCGCCATAATCGGCTCCTCAGCAGGGACTATGGCATGCTGAGCAGTGCCTTCTCCCGAGTTGCGACCCTCGCAAGTCTCAGTGTTAGTAGACTCCACAGATGCAGCTGCACGTGCTGTGCTCTTCAATGATTGAGCCTTTGGTGTTGGTCGGGGTTTGCGGCCAGACCTGCGCGAAGGTTGCACAGGCGCAGGCTCTGATAGCTCGGTGTCGGGCTCTTTGGCTGGTTCAACTTCTGCCACAACCTCTTCCGTCTTTCTCTCAACCTCGTCCTCTACCTCTTGGGGTGCTCCTGTGTCTTGACTGGCGGTTTCCGCAGGGACTTCCGGTTCCTCGACAGGCTCAGCATGGCGTTTCGCCAAGGGCTGATCAGATGATGCTATAACCACAGGCTCAGGATGCGACTGCGTGTTGGTAGGGCTCGTTTCGGGAATAACGTCCTTGGGGCGCGAGCTATTGCCCGAGCTCTCAGTTTCCGGGGCTGCGCCAGCTGTATTGGACTTCTGGGTGGCGCCTGTACTGTCAGGAACTTTTTCGTTACTCGACACGATTCCCGGTTTGCCGTTACCAAGATCAGGCGATGCCCGTGAACGCGTCCGCTGGGCTTCTTGTCCCTGAGAATCAGCAACAGTAAACTCGTCCGCGTCGTCGTCTGATGTAGTCGCAACACGACGTCCGCGGTATCGTCCTGCCCGGTTGGCTCTTGGTCTCTTAGTTATTGAAGGCACCTCGACGGAACGGCGCTCACTGCGGCGTCCAACACTGATATTGGCAAGCTGTTTCGACGCTGCTTCTTGCTTCTGTGCAACGAGTCTTCTGCGTCTCAAGGCATCGTCCAAATCATCCCCAAAATCATCCGTATCGTCCCCAGACATCACGTCCTCGGCTTCATTGCTGAGCCTTCTTCTATGCGGCTCCTTCGCACTCTTGTATTCTTCCTGGGGCTCCGGTCGCACTCGTGTGTTGGCCGGTGCATATTGTGGTGATTCGGGCACCGTGCCATCATCGGGTTGACCAACACTCGGGCTGCGTTCCTGGCGATCCAGCGACTCAGTCCTAGTAATCTGCGGGCTCGAAGGAGGCATAGAAGACGCTATGTTATACCGATTCTTAAGCGGCGACGTCTCAGCGACGTTTGGCGAGATGGAGTTGTGGGCGTACACGTGCGGAGACGGTCTCGAGGAAGTAGGGCTGAATCGCTTGACGGCTGACGAAAACTGGGTTTGGCCAAATAATTGCGATCCTACCAAGGCAGGGTCACCGAGCTTCTTAATGCCCGCGAAGGGGTTATTGGCGGGTGTCTGTGGCGGCTGCGCTGTGTTGGGTAGAGGAGAGTCGATATCGGTTCGTTGGACGGAGGAGTGTTGTTGGGAGCTGGACCTGCGCCAGGCCCCTCGGCCCGTAGCCAGATTGACATCGTCGGGTATCGATGAAGGTTCTTCCTCCGGCTGCGTCTCTTCCTGGATCAGGTGGCTGAGGTTGCCAAAGTTCACAGGGCCCGAATCTTCGTCGTGGGGAGGACAACTCTGGGTCACGGCGTCTTGTGAGATGGGGCTGGTCTCGACGAAGGACGGGCCATCGTAGTAGTTCTGGTAATCTCGTTCGTCGTTATCTTGAGTCGGCGACTGCTGTGACACGTCCATCTTGGCTTTTTTGCGAGACACGGAGCGCGATGATCGAGACGAGACATTGACTTTCTTCGGCTGCCGAGATGTTTCGTCGAGGGCGCATGGTGCGGGGGTGGGTTCGGTTTGAGGATCTATCGCATCGTCGTCGCGGATCGGGGCCAACGGCGGCTTGACAAAATTTGTCGCGTCGGACGGCCCTGGCGGAGCTGAGGCAAAGGATGTTGTTTGGGGATCTGGGCCGCGATCTTGGCCTCCGGCATCCGTAGCGGCGGCAGCGGGAAGTGACGCGACCGATAGGCCCTCGCGAATAAAGTCCTGCTGGGGTAGCTGTCTTGGTCAGTGCCATCCCGGCAAGGAATCCCTGTTTCCCAGGTGGGGGAACAATCACCCACCGTGTTTCCGGTTCCAGTCGCTGGAGGCGCGCTGCTCAGTACCGATTGGGAAATGGGCTGACCGGTCGCTTTGCTCGGAGGATCAGGATGGAAAGTCGAAGGCGAGTCGCGACGCCTTCTGCTCTCTCGACTGTTTTTTCGCGATAATGTTGATGGCCTCGGCGGCGAACTGCTTGTCTGTATTGGCGCCCGAATCAGTTAGCGCATGGTCGCAGCAATGCCTGCATCGTCGCAGTGCTAGCAAATGTTGCAATCAATCCAGTGGCAGCAATGCCCCAAAACACGTCCAGGGCGGGCAGAAAGCGCCTCCACTTGGAGGAACGCCACAGGAAAAAGCAAAAATGGCCCTACGTACCACGCCGATCCCATACACGACCCTGTATTGGTCCAGGACATACTGGCTGTCTTGCGATTCGTTCTTGCCCTCGAGGGCCTTCTTCTCAGCGGCTGCGAGGGTTTTAGAGCGCGTCATTGTCGTTTCGCATCGTCGGTCAAGGCTGGGAGAGTGAATCTGACGAGAAAGAGGCGCGAGAAAGACTGGCGGGGGCGGGTGGAAAAGTGACAGGGGAGAGAACCCGACTGAGATGGCTGGACGCGAAACAGACACCAGGTCATGTGCTCAGAGAGGTGGCAGGTCTTAGGTAAGCTGCACCACCTTGTGCACAGAGCTTCTTTATGCACAGCTCATGTAGCTGCCTATTTTGTGCAACGCAAGCCACTGAAGTGAATGATTGCTTTCCTTCCCTTTGCTGTACCTAGACTTCTCCTTTGACATTGTGTAAGGGAGCTGCATTCAGACAAATAAACTTGCTTCTTATTTTCTCTAATGGAAGACCCCTTGAAAGGAGCCTTTTTGGTGACTTATCAAGGTGCTTGTCGGCCATGTTGGCACAGCAGCTTTGTAGTCAGATTCCGCTGTCATTTTCAGCCACATGTATTCGACCACATAGGTTGGAAAAACTCAAACATTCACTCAGAGGTCTTCAAAAGTGAACATGCCATGAGTCCAAGGAACACTCTATGAATCACAGCTACAGTCTTCCATGGCCAGCGTTTGGCCCAGCATCATAAACCAGCCACAAATTCGGAAGTATCAGATATTGAAAGCAGAATTATCTCCAGACATTTCAGCCTTTCCAAGGAAATCAGTCGCAGCCATGGGAAAGCCACTCTGCTGCGAGACATTCTGTCTGGAGTTCTCGGAAAAAGGGAAGACTAACCCTCAAGACTACGCTGACAAGGTTACAGAAATTCTAGATGCGATCCGCCAGCATGGTCCCCGACAAGACTTGACAGTCAGCTGGGTGAGTGAGAAGTCAGATTTGTCGTCTGGGGCTGACCTTCACTTGAACAGAACCCCTTTCACGAGCAATTCATTATCCTGACGCCAGTCGAGCACCCCCTCAGTATGGTATGTTGAACCTTCCTACACGTGATAACTAATCTTATCCGAGTGCTAGGAGCAGAAGACCATGCTTGCAGATATCCGTGACACGTGGATGCGGGAGCTCCCTGCCGATAAGCGACCCTCGAGGAAGGATCATGGCTGGGCGAGGAGAGTTCTCACGAAGGACTCGAGTCAGTAGGGCGGCAGGCACATCGAAAGCGCTTTAATCAGGAACCAAATTCGAAGTTTGAAGTCGAAATTCTTTGGTCATGCAATGCGCCGTGACGCAGGGAGATATGTACGTGGGACGCGATGGCCCCGTATCGAAGTAAATACAGTGGGAATCCATATATGAACAATTCAAAAACACGCTCTCATGCCCGTATTTCGTCATATCACGGGTTGTAGCTGAGGACCTCGAGGTTGCGCACCTGGAACTCGGTGCCTACACGACTCGTTAGCATCGTCGCAATTTAAGTTGACAGAAAGCTTATTCACTGACTCCCACTTGGGCCGGGCGAGCCGGAAGAGCCCTCCATTTGCAAGTTGATAATCCTTCATTTCAAGTCAGTAATCACCCTCAAACTTTCCCACCGGATATCCGGCATCAGGCATCAAACTCACAGGTACATCGGCTTTCCGAAATATCCAGCACCGACTTGCGTCGTGATGAGGTTGCCGTCCATGTAGAACTTGGCCTGCACGTCCTTGCCGTTGAGATCTCTCGTCTCAACCTTGATGCTGTGGAAGTTGCCGGGGCTCGGGTAGTTGACGTCCTTGGCCGTCACGATCGAGCTCGTGTTGAAGGTGTTGAAGCTGATCTTGCCGCTGCCCTTCCACTCGGCCATGTCAATCTCGGGCGGCCAGCCCTGC
Source organism: Colletotrichum chrysophilum (assembly GCF_026319265.1). Classification (NCBI taxonomy): domain Eukaryota; kingdom Fungi; phylum Ascomycota; class Sordariomycetes; order Glomerellales; family Glomerellaceae; genus Colletotrichum; species Colletotrichum chrysophilum. The sequence goes on along the minus strand of NW_026517359.1, from coordinate 20,543 downwards.
ACGGCCGTCAGCCAGAAGGCGGGCCATGTGCCCTTGGTCGTGGTCGCCTTGAGCTCGGCGGAAAAATCGTAGCCGCCGCCCTTGGACACGTTGAAGTGCTCCTTGGCGTGGATCGCGCCGCTGAGGTAGTTGATAGCAATCTGCTGGCCGCCGTGCGTCGCCGGCTTCTGGCCGCTGACCTTGTTCGCCGTGAGGGTGAGCGTGCCGCCGCTAAAATTGACGTTGTCCTTGGTCATGCGCGCGCCGCCGTTGTGGTCGCTGCCCCAGGGGTAGAGGTAGTTCCAGTCGGCGTCGAAGTTGGACTGCGAGTCGAAGCTCGTCTTGGGAATGATGGTCCGCACGGCCCCGACGGGGAGCACGTCGGCCACGAGCAGCGCGCTGCTGAGGAGGAGGGCTGCTTGGTTGAACCAGACCATCTTGGCAATTGAACGATGAGAATGGAGGGTTGAGGTTGGAAGAAGCGTCCAACAGACCAGACGAACACCCGGGACATTGCGCACTTCAAATACCCAAATAGCTCTCCGGGCTCTTGTCTGGGCGTCGAGTTGATGGCAGTCGGCTGATGGACCAGAGCTAGCTCGGCCTCACGACCCTGTCTGATGCCCCGCAAGACCCTCGAGATAGATGAACTGACCTCCACACCAGCAGGATTTCCACCAACGACAATTGGCTTGAAACATCAATTCTGGAAAGAGGCGAAACACTCCGACGCAGGGGCCCCCATGGCGATCCAGGGCGCTAAACTTAGAATGCCCTTCGTGTAAACGCCGTTGCTCCCGTATTGACGACCTCGTCACACGCTGTCATCCTTAAAGGGGGCCGCAATGCCAAAGGCGCCAGCGGCAAGCGAGGGCGCTCGAAGCAACCTCACCCCGGAATGGGAAGCGGTGGTCGTCCGAACTTAACGGAAGATCAGGCCGACGGGATGGTGCCACGCTCCCGCAACCCTGTCGCTGCGACATCGTATTCGAAGGGGTTGTCGGCACTTGCCCATTTGGCGGTAAACCTTGATCGGATTTCGCACCAGTCGCTGCGATGCCAGTGGCTCCCTTTCGTTTGGCCAGACTCTCGTGATGCTCGGTTTGCTGAGGCATAAGTTGGGATCGACATGACAGCTCGGGTGATCGGCGCAACAGGCGTCCGGGCATTGGCGCGTGCTGCCGAGGTGTAAGGCGTGAATGAATCCGGCTGGTCGGCATGATATTGAATGCTATCATAGTGCAATACTTTTGCAATTAAGATATGCTTTTGGATCTCGTGGCTGATATTGATGACATCGAGGAGAAGGTCGTTTCAAGAAGATTGAACGGGGGTCGAGTTGAGACAGACCCACTATTTCTACGCGAGGTTCTCGGTGAGGAGGTTGACCGAGAGAACTCACCGAGAAAGGCCTCTTATCGGTTATTCGACCACAGAACCAACATGTTGAATGACGCCAATTCAGTGACAATAACAACTGGTATTAGCGCCAGACATAATTATATAACTCCTCAGATAATCCATTTTAAACTGTCATTCTTTGTATCTCCCAGTCGGCCGCATCATCTACTTCAACATCATCGTCCAAATCCACCGTGTTCTGGACAAAATATTTCGCAAACCCCATAGCTCGGATTCTGCATGCTACCAGCAGCTTAAAAGCCGCCCTACTGTATCTTTGCTTTTCAGCGAGACCGGCTAGAAACCACACAACATATTCCACGTTTTCTCTCGACTCATACAAGTAGACCTCGTCAAGAATACACAGGAGCATTGCCCCGGGCGGCAACTGCTTCGTCAGCTTCTTGAAAAGATTGCAAAGTGCTTTGACGTCAAATCTTTCAAGCCGTCGCCAATTCTTCTCTGCCATGAATGAAAGGTCGACTGTCATCCCTTTATCTTTCATTTGGCTGACAAGCTGGCCTATCAGACTAACCATCAACCCTGCGGCCGATGCCTCCAATGACGGAAACAGAGGACGAGGACAATGCTCTGCGCAGAAGTAGTTCAGGACAAAGACCGGGGCGTCCGCAGCGCCTGCACTATCAGACAGCCGCGACAACTCGGCAGCAACGAGACTGAAAGGGGAAATTCCATCCGCACGAGCAGTGTCTTCATTGCCGTTGACGAGCAGGCTTCTCGATGAATGTGCATCTCGCAGAAATGACTTGAACGTTTCGTTTCGAATCATCGCCGCAGCTCTCGACTTCTGTTCATCATTCATGATGTACCCAGACTGGGCACATCTCAGGATGTCCTGCTGGACAACTCCTGGGTCGAATCGAATTAGTTGCAGCAAGGCCTCTCTATCCGCGGCCGCCTTCTCCTGGCGGTCTTTCTGGGCTTTCTCGTCTGCTAGCTGCTGCAGCTCAAAGAGTCTCAAGCTATCGTCTGAAGATGTGCGATGAACATTCGCCAGATCGTACTGACTAATGGGCTCGAGGGCGGCCTTCATGGTGCCTGAAGTATCACGCGGCTTTAGCAAGGACAGAGTACACGGCAAAGGGGTTGTTGGCGGCGAGAAAGCCCCCGCGGCCATGCTTCGGTCATCACTTACGCAGCTCTGCAGTGTTCACCTGCAGCAGCGGATGTGTTTCAAGGAACTGCAATATTTTGTTCACCACCAGCTCGGTTCGCTCTCCCATGAGAAAAGTGTCGTGGGTCTCTTCGGCGTTGTACAGTTGCCCCTCCTTTCCGATGTTCTCAGCACATTGCCGCATTTCTCTCAAGCTCATTGAAAGATCCATTTTAAAGTCTTTTTGTTTGATAACAGCACCTAAGACCTTGCCTAATTATGATCAGCACGAATGATGCTCTATGATAGAAGCAGGGGAGGGGGGGCTGCGAGATCTCACTGAGTCTGCTGTCCGCGAAAAACTGCATGATTTGGCGCAATGACTTTAGTGTGGCGCGATAGAGATTGAAGACCAGTCGCTCAAAATGCTGGTTACGTTGCGTCCATATTGCGACGTATCGTCTCGTTGATTCCATCACATCCGGTATCTCCGAAAGCGCCTGGAAAATATCCTCCTCAACTTTACTGTAGTTTGCCGTAGCCTGCACAAACGTCTCTTTAGTGACTTTCTATTCACGGCGATTTCTCTGAAAATGATGCCTTACCCCTATAATTAACTTGAACACTCCACAGATACTATTCCAGAGATGTGAGTAAAATGATGCCCCAACCCTGTTTAGACGTCACATGTTTCTTACCTAGATCCATAGTCGCCAGTTGGCAGAAGACCAAGCCATGCGGTCAGAGCCTCAGAGTGATTGCCAATCTTGTTGATGAATTCCATTGACTTCCCTACCTTACCGGTTCTTTGTTTCCATCTCTGAGCTGTGGCTTGGATTTCCTCTACAACGTCGTCCCAACTACACCCACGGTGGCTCAATGATCTCGTAATTGGCTGGTTTCCGCTCTCTTTCCGTGCCAGCTTCGACCTCACTTCCGACATCAGCTTGAAGAGCTGCGCTATCTCGTCATCGGCTTGCTTCCACAGCGCACTTCTGCAATCAACCGGATCAGAACTGTTGGTGTCAATTCGCGTTGTATTGCAAACCTTTGATCATCGCCATGCTCAGCTTCGGTATGAGAGACCAGTCGTCCGGCCCAAGGGCTGTGTACAGGGTCGGGCTCTCCTGGGATACACACATGGTTCTCTATGAATCTAATGGGTGAGCTTGAGGGCTGTCGTTCCCTTGAGGCCAGAAATGTAGATCGGTCTAGGCTCGCCATTGCGGGACGGACGCGTATTATTTACTAGACGAAGGATTGACTTAGGGTGCTCTTCTACATCATCGACATACTTCTATGTGAAGTCCGGTGACATTCAGCGAGTGTTCTGCTTCATATGAGGGGTTTGTGTGGTGAACAGGGTAGGCCATCTGCTTGCGATTCTCAACCGCCAAGATAGGTAAAGACTGCAGCAACATCTGCATGTCAAGTGGACCTGGATACGGACCAGCTGCTGAAAATACCCAATTACGACGGACCATGTGTTGGCTGTTGGAAGGCCCTACTTGTTAGCCAGGGGTAATAGCCCCTCAGTAAGCACTGTTGGTACTCGAAGCGAATGTGTGCTGCGGCAGACCATGCGCAAGAGTGGGTATTCACTGCGAAAATTGCTCACCAACCAAGAAATCATGTATCGTCGTAGGCGGCGCAGTCCCGGTTCCTGCGCATGTCGGGTATCCTATGCTACGGCGCAAAAGAACATCATTGGTCATTTCAGGCTTTTCCAGGTTTGGCGACCTTGGTTTAAAACCAATCAGGCACCGTTGGCTGGCTTTCAAGTGCACATTTCACACCATCTTTTAACGTCTGAATATCTCTCTGGATATTCTGTCCAGTCTTCGGATTTTCTGCCCAGACAGTTGAGCCATAAATGTCAGCATGCCGCCTGAAGCCCCCCAATCATTCAACCGCGGGGGAGACATCTTGCTATGGCCCCATCCAACTCCTCCAACTCCCCCGACAACCGACAATACTGGCGAAAAAGCCATTCTGAGCCAGCTGGTTTCAAAGGGCGAGACAAAAGACAAGGAAGATCATCCTTCAAGTACTGATAAGATCGAGCCGGCAAAACCGAGCGAAGATGCGGCGACTGCTCAGTCCCGTGGCCAGCCAAGCAAACCTAAGCCAGCGGATGGACCTACGGAGTCGAAGGCAGTCCTAAGTCAACATGTCGCTCATCTACAGCATAAGACTCTCGGAAAGCAGCTTTTCGATAGAGAGAAACAGATGGGTCGCTTCGGAGTCCGAGCCCAACAGGCAGTGCTGGACCATACTTTCACACACATGCGGATCGAAGAGCTTGAAAAGCAAGTCAAAGACTTAAGAGCCTTTATCAACGGCGCTGATACCGTGTGGGAGCCACCGACCCCAGACGAGATGTATCCAGTCCACCGCCATCAACTCCTGAGAGTGCCCTTCGACCAGTTTCGTCTTACGAAAAACAATGTCGCATTGCCCACGAACGAGAAAGCAGCTCTTGAGGTTCAAATTTCCGAGAACGTTTCCTCAGCGGGTGTGGAATATTCATCTTCCCCTGAGCGGCTGCGCATCCGATCTCGCGCTCTTCTTTCGCACCTCGATAAGCTGGTCGGAGCTTCTCTGATGATTCAGACGTCGCCCCCACAAGTCGTGGGAAATATTGAGGTTTACAACAGTATTGTTTTCCTGCGTCCATTCAAATTCTTCGTGGGGCACATAGATGATATCAAGGGCAGCGTCCAAGCCGTGAAATCAGCTGCAGAAGCTGAGGAAGCAAAGAAGGCTATACCATCCCAGGTCCTTGAACAGCTCCCTAAACGGCATAAAGGGAAGAAGTTGCAGCAGATGTACTTATACAAGGATCTCCTACCAGATCTGGAGTGTCTAGTCGAATTTCTCGACACGGATCTCAAGCCCACGATGCTCCTGCGACAGCAGATTGCAGACGGAACAGCAACAGATATTGAATACGCCGATCTCTGGCATCTTTTCAAACGAGGGGACTTTGTTGTTCCCCAAGAAGAGCAACATCATGCTTATCGGGTTTTCAGCATGGCTGGTGGCAGAGAACCCCTGAGCTATCGCAAATTCGGCAATGAGGAAAAGCCAATCCGTGTCGATGGATTTGTGTTGGACTGCATTAGCATGGCTAGCAATGGGCATATGTACGTGCCGAAGATCAAGAGAATGTCCATCAAGAAGTTTTTCGGAAGGAAGCCAATCACCTCACTGCCGGTTCATCCCATGAGATTCGACAAGAACTATGACACGCTACGAAAGACGTTCGTCGATGGGGGTAAACGGTTTGTCGCCTTGACAAACCGCCCCTTTTGCCACAAGATGTTCAAAGGCAGGACCCTGGATGACTTATCACACGACTTGGAGGCACAGGTCATCGTTGACATGGCCTTGGCCGTCGCACAAAATCCCGATTGGCTACTAAAGTCTTCTGTTTCGACGGATAGCTTCACACGGCCAGACCCACGAGAGACCCGGCAAGACTCATGGTGTAAGCATGGAACTACACAAGGTTGTTGTGGAGGAGATGTGATTCACAGAGACGGAGATATTGATGAGTTCAATTCTCAGATCTTTTTGGGTGAGATGTCTCGGTATCTCGGACCACGACACGAAAAGGACTTAACTGAGGATGACCTCATGTTGATGCAACATTACGTCCATGCATTTGTGTTACGATCGCGGCAATGGGTTACTGTACCGACCGATAGACTCAGCGATGTGGAGTTCTCCAACAGCTTCGACGACCTGGTTCTGCCCGACAATCACAGCAAAACAGTGCGTGCGCTGGTCGACACCCATGAATCCCTGCGAGCAACGCGGTTCTCGGAGTCTCGCACTAGTAATCCCCTCAGTATAGGATCTTGCCTGGACCTCGTCAAGGGAAAAGGAGCTGGACTCGTGATTCTACTCCACGGACCACCTGGTGTCGGCAAAACCTCAACCGCCGAGTGCGTCGCGGATGATACGAAGCGCCCTCTCTTCCCAATCACCTGCGGTGACATCGGCGAGACAGCTCTCGAAGTGGAGAAGAACTTGCAGTACAACTTTCAGTTGGCTCACAAATGGGGCTGCGTGCTTCTCCTCGATGAAGCCGACGTATTCTTGGCCAAGCGAACGAGAAGCGACCTGCGCCACAACGCTGTTACAAGTGTCTTTCTCCGGACCCTCGAATACTACGCTGGCATCTTGTTTCTCACGACAAACCGCGTGGGGACGATGGATCCCGCATTCAAATCTCGCATCCAGGTGTCACTATTTTATCCCAAGCTGAATCTCAAGGTCACCAAGGAACTCTACCGAAAGTTCATCAAACGCGCCAAGGATGAGCAAAGATCTAGAGGTCACGTTGAATTCGAGATCAAGAAATCTGAAATCATGGACTTTGCCAAAGAGCATTTCAGAGATCTCGAGAAGAACGGCCGCGATACATGGAATGGCAGGTAAGTATCTTGTCCCCAACCGAGAAGACACTTCGAAAGATTTTGGAATGAACTGACGGGAAATCATAGGCAAATCCGAAATGCCTTTCAGACAGCCATTGCTTTAGCCGAACACAAGGCCAAGAAACGAATCGACGGAGAACCGGTGCCTATCCTCGGTGAAGAGCAATTCAAGATTGTGGCGGAAGGGTACGCGAAGTTCGACGAGTACCTCGTTAGTGCGATGGGTGCTTCCGAGGCCGAATGGGCTAATAGGGATCGTTGGAGAGCCGACCCTTACACTACCATACCTGCATACACACAGATGCCGCCTCAAGTAGTTCCTCTGACTACCGAGCAGCGTCCGGCCTATGTTCGTTCATCTGCTAGAAAGGTGCCTGCCTCTGGCCAAGATAGTAGTACCGAAGAGTCGGAATCGGAGACGGATAGTGAAGATGACGAGAGTGATCAAAGACGTGGTAACACGAAGGGCCGACGCGGCAAGGGGACGGGATTCAGTCCAAATCTAACGCATTCACGGCCCCCCGGCCTTTCGGATGGAGAATGGGAGGCATACCAGAAGGTATGTGGGATGTACAAGTTGAAATAGTGCAGAGTCGGGGAAGAAAGGAGTTACTATTATCGAATGATAATATTCTCACCGAACTGGATTATTTCGGCCTTGTCACAACGAATTTCCCTCGATTTCAATACAGTGTGCTGAATGGATTTCTTACTGTCAAAGGAAAAGGGGTTGAACGTGACCGACATCATCAGCTTCACAGGTGGTGGTTTTCCCAAAACGAAAATGATTCCCGTGGATCGCGAGTTCAAAAACAACCACCATCGCCCAGAAAAGAGTTTCGAGGCAAGTTTTCGATAGAGAACAAACTTCTCATCGTTATCAAAAATGAAAAAAGAAGCAAAAAACAATCGCGCAGCTCCTGGAGTTATGTAGGGTCACCAATACCAATTTCCAGCCGAACCCAGGCTTGCACGTTCCACCACTAGACCATGTTCACTTGGAGTGCTTGATTTGTTGAGAGGTCTGGGAATTACGGTACTCATGAACCTTTTTTCGGTGACTGGGAGCGGCTCACTGTCTTTCAGCATTCGCTCAGCACCTCACCTTCGCCCCCGACAATACAGCAGACGCGTAAACAACGCGTCCCGATTTTCCATTTCCTCGCTCTTTCCCTTTGTAGGAAACCTTGCTTCTGCAGCTCACTCCAGCCGACTCTTTGCTCGTTGCTGTCGCCATCACCACCCTCCTAGCCATCGGCTTCTTTGCATCCCTCTGCGAATTCCAGCCACGATGTCTGCGCCCTTCAACCTGAAGGAGGATCTCGAGCCTGCCTTGCCCGCCGTCAGCCAAGATACCGGTCCGGTCAATGGCACTGCAAGTGATCACAATGACGATAACGCACCCGCCAACAAGCGCAAGCTTCATAGCATGATGCGCAAGAACAAGTATCTCGCAGACCGTCTCGCCAACAGACAGCAGAGGAACCGCGAGCGCAAGCGCGTGCTGAGAGGAAGTATGTTTTCTTTACTCATTCCATCCGATCGTAAATATCTAACAAAGACATAGCGAAGGCTGCTCTTCCCGACAAAGCTTCCGAGTCCATCCGCGGCGACGCCAAGCTCGTCAAGGCCATGGCCAACCTCATGCACACCCTCCAGACCGGCTTTGAGAATGGCTTCTACTTCCCAATCGACGACATCGCCAACTGGATCGAGAATGAGGAGGCTGAGAACCTGTGCGCTGTCCTTCACCTCCAGGGCACCCAGTCTCGCGACGCCGCCCGCCTCATGGGCTTCATGCTTTCGCTCGTCAAGGCCGTCAAGGAATGCCGCGGCAAGTATAAGAAGGGCTCCGACGACAACTCCGAGTTCTTCGAAGCCATCGCCCAGCATGTGCGTACCAAGGGCGTTGCCGGCGGCGGTCTCAACGCCAAGGACTTCTCCATGGAGGCCATTTCTACGAACACCTGCAAGGTGATGCTCGAGAGCTTTGTCAAGGCTCGCGAGGACTACTTTCTTTCTTTCCCGAAGAACTCGCAGGAGGGAACCTACACCGCGAAGACAAGAGACCTTCTCCGTATCCTTGATGCTTGGCTGGAGTTTTCGAAGGAGGACGAGGAGATGGAGGATGGCTTGGTTGAGAATATGAACGAAGTTGGCATCTAAGCATTCCAAGGCAGTGGCATCAAGGAAATGGCAGTTGCACCAAAGGAGTATCAGGGTTGTAGACGATGAATACAACGCGGCCAGTCCCTTTGTCAACCATAACGAAAGAAAATGCCACTGAAAAGCAAATTTATTCCATGTTGCGTGTCTGAAGTGCGAAATGTTTCTCCGTTTGAAATTGTGATCAGCTACTTACGGATTTGACGGAGAAAGCTAGGGAAGGTGCGGCGATTTGACCTTGCTGGGCTGAGATATTCGCACCCACCTCAAGGTCACTGTTTACTTTACCAAACTCTCACGTTTACCATCTTATCGCGCGACCCACGCGTCTGAGAAAGATTCATTTATTTCTACAAAACTATGGACTCTCCGACCTCCCATCATCCCATCATTCTCTCAACTTCTTCATTGCAACAACAAGACCGAACAATCTTTCAGACACACAACATGGCGTCCCTCTTCAATCTGAAGGCCGATCTCGAGGCAGCTCTTCCGAACATTACACAACCGCAGCCTGATGTCCCCACCCCAAAGAACAGGGAAACCAAGAAACCCGGGCATCGGAGGTCTCAGACCACTAGAGAACGCAAGAAGCCCAAGACATACGGCGGAATCCAAAAGGCCCAGGCGAAGAAGCAAGACAAGCAGCATCGAAGATGTACGCATCCTGTCATGCTCGGGATAATTGTTGCTGACCCGAACATCGCAGACAACCAACCGTCCACGAGAGTCATGTCTAAAAGCACCTTCATTGAGACCCTTGAGCTCGCCTTGCCGGAGGGCTTCACTCACCCTGACGAAAACACTATCGCAAACATCCTCACAGACACGGTAGTCAGCAATATCAGCAGCACGCTGCGTCTCCACGGACAGGCCCGCATCGACATCCCTCGCATCCACGCCTTCGCGCATGCCCTCTTTGCCGCCATCGACTACCAGACACGAGTCTTCGGCATCATCGACTATCATGGAGAAGACCTTCAAAGCAAGTACTTTTCCGAGGTTGCGCAGACCATCCGCCGGGACGGGGTCACCGGCGGCGCCTTGGAAACCTTCTCGATGGCCCCTCTCTCGGATGAAGCGTGTGATAGGCTGCATCAGTACTTCGTCGCTGCTCGGCAACTGTACCTGCAAGCCGATGGACCGGCGGATGCTGGGCTTTCGGGGTCTACCACCAAGACTAGATTTCTGATCAAGTTGGTGGACCGCTATATGTCGCTTACGGTATGTTGTGATTAGATAGCTATGATTATGGCCATGTTGTTGCAGTATGGCGATAGGTGTACTGGCGTGATTCCTTGATCATTTGGGACGAGAAATGAGACATGAGACATGGTGTGGTGAGTAGATCAGGGGGATGAGGTCATCGTCAACGCGAGTCGTGTTCAAGGACGGATTTATTACGTCTTCGGGTGCCAGAATAACATTTCTTGATAGAAGAATACGAAGAAGTTTCCGAGCAAGATCTGTCCAATGCAAGTGAATAGTGAGCATCACCTGAAGTCCAGGCGCGTGGGATTGATCGTATATCCACGAATGCTGCGATCAGATACCTGCATCACATCGCAAGTTTCCATGAGCATTACAACGAGTTCGGGACTTGTTCACTTCCAGCAGCACTTGCCATTTACTTCAACCAGACAGCGCTTTGGGATAATATGTGAATATCCTGCAAAAGATAGCGATAGCAATAGCGACGACGACGACGACGACGGTTATGGGAAACGCATGAGCAAGGATGGAAAGCTTAGGAGAACCTAGCTGCAAATAGTCGGCGCGACTATCATCTGCGAATAACTTCAATTCTGGCATCATAAAATGACGAATTGAGTGCGGCAGGTGCATGCGTGGGATTCAGGCGGCTCCCTTCCTCGAACGCTCAAGCCTTTATGGGCAAGGTAGATTCCCTTCCTCTCAACAATTGGAGCAGCTCAAGTGAACATGGTCTAGTGTGGGAGTTGAGTGAAAGCCTGGGTTCGGCTAGTTGAGAAATTCGGTGACCCTACATAACTCCAGAAGGTGCTTATTGTTTTTTTCATTTTTGCTCACCCATTTTAGTATGACCAGCGATGTTTGGTCAAAATATTCTCACCTTCGACTTGTACATGTACAAGCCCCACTTTTAAAGTCAACTTTTCCGGGAAGGTCGCGAGGTCGAATACAAATTGTTTGTTCGTTTTCGTTATGTGGCAATCGAGTAGCAAAGTTCGCTTGAACAGACCAAGCTCGTCTTCTTCCATCTATATAAGTATAATTGAGTTTGAAACTGAAAGTGGATGGAACAACCTGAACGCCCAAAAGTTCGTGAAACCCAATCGTCTTCGCGTGATTCTCGATTCGTCAATAGGTCATGCCTTTCCCTGCGAGTGCATCGTACTCCAAACTTTTCGCCCTGCCCAAGGATCCGAGATTGATTTCTTACCATGCCTGTCTTCGATCCGCTCAATCATCGTCGAGGTTGGTGTCTGAATAGTAGTCAAAGCTCGCTGGCAGCGGCGCATCCTTGCTGTTGGGTCCATCGGGGTCGACCTCATCGACGAGCTCCTTCTTGACCACCTTGGCAATCTCACTTGTTTCCACCGGCAAAACTCCATGCGCCGGCCATGAGGAAGCCTTCTCTGATCGCAGCATCGTCGTCATCCACTGGGCCCACTCCCATGGCTTCTCCCTTCCGCCGGGCAAGCTGTTGAAGTACTCCCAGCCCATAACACCTCCGAACCGCTCATAACGGCCTCGGAGCAGAAGGAGTACGGACCCCAGCATCTCCCACGGCACCCAGCCGCCGCCGTTCTCCGGATTTGTCACCAGGCCGATGACGATCTTCTCCGGCGCCCAGCCCTTCGCCAGCAGCATCTCGTACATGACGGGGTTACTGCAGTCGCCCCATCCGCAGTAGAACTGGGCATTGTACCACGCGATCTCCTTCCCGCGCATAACCTCCAGCGCCTCGTAGTCGAAGCCGCTCAGGTTCTTGAACGGGTCGAGCAACGCCATAGCCACGGGTGCCATGGTGATGATAAAGTCCTTCCCAAAGTCTTGCCGTATCCGGTCGATCAAGCGTATCACACCGCCCAAGCTCATCTCCTCCTCCACATCCAAATCGATGCCGTCGAGAGCGTGTTTCCGCACCATGTCGCGCAGCGGGATGTAGTACTTCTCAAACTTGGCCTCGTCATCGCCGTCGAGCCTCTCATACGAGCCGCGAGCAGCGCCTCCAAGCATGCCCAGCACCTTCACCCCGCTCGCCTGCAGCACACGCAGCTCTGCCCATAGCGTCAGGAAGCGCGGGTCGTCGGGTCGGTGGTCGTTGAGGGTGAGGGCGTGCGGGTCGTCGTTGATGTGTATCGCGGCGAGGATCACGTGGGTTACGCTGATGTCGGGCTGCGTGATGAGCGGGAGGATGGAAATCGGCTTGCCATCGGGGGTGTGGTGTGTCTGGTAGTAGGTGATGACGCGGGGGAGGGGCGTGGTTCGCGGTATGGGTGGCATTGGAAGGGAAGGGCTCGGCGGCCTCGAGAGGCGCGATGTGCGGAAGAAGGGTCGAGGGTTGGAACGCGTCCGCGTAAGTAGATCGGCCGAGGTCGTCCAAAGAGGTCGGGTTGTGGTTGCAGTGGTGGTTGTGCGCCGCGTAGGAGAGCTTAGCTGAGCTTAGTGCGGGGTGCAGTGAGAGGCGGTCGGAGCAGCCACGGCTGGACCCCTCGGCGGGACGCCCTGCGTCATGCATGGGCCCGGGCTGGCTTATATAAGGCATGTGCCCCACTAAAGCTATCCGGAGCCCCTGAATCATCAGTTGGAATTCATTTTCACTTGCTCAGCAACACATTCACCCTCATCACGTCGGGATATCAATGACCCTTTGTCATATTTACTTTAAATTATTTAAATTGAGTCGAGACTGAACTTTTGATTCTTCCAACAAGACCATACTTCTGCCGTTTGTTTACCAAATCGGAGCTCCCTTTCCAGGCTTGCTCATGGCCGCCGTCTTGGCCGGATACTGCGCAACCACGAAATAGCACCCAATCGAGTAGATCGTAAGAATGCATCCCACAACGTAATACAGCGTGTTGTCGAATAACTCAGGAATCGTCAAGACGAAGAAGCTGAACGGTGCAAACGTCCAAATGGTTCCAACAATATTGACCAAACAGAACCCAAGCGAAAGCCCATGCCTCGATCCGTTTCTGAGGTACTGGTGGGTCGGCCCCAAGACAATGAGAACATTGGTGAAGCAGAACCACTGCATCACGCAGCCCTCGCCCATAAACGCGATTCCCAGCAGCACGACCGTGTACATGCCAAGCTGGAGTGCCAGCGCGTAGACCGCCGCCGAGAAGACGCTCGGATTACTCCCGAGCACCGAAGCGAAATTGGCTTCGCGTTCCTTGGTAACGGCCCTGTGGATAGTCCACATCTCCAGCGTCGTCCACACGAAGAGTGCCGTCGATGTTCCTCTGAGAAACCAATGCTCGTTGTACTTAATGGCCGCTTTGCCGAGAATGTAGGTCCATGTGGAGTCGTGGGCGAGGTAGAAAGAGTGCATCCAGAAGGGCATCGGACCCTTGCCTTCACGAAGTGTGAGGCGGATGACGTACATGTACTGGAGGTAACCGACGACATAACTGACGGCGGAAGCTAGGAGTAGTGGTTTGTTGTCTAAGGTGTACACCTCTGTGAGGCGCTGATAGTAGTTGATGTCGGTCATGGTGGTGGCAAGCGTTGAAAGCCGATGAAAGATGGATTGGACTATTGATCTTTGAATACGAGAACGGCAATATCATGATACAAGACGGAGCATGGTCAGACGAACTTCAATTACTTAAATACATAATACCTCGCCTTTTCATCATGGCCTTTCCCGAGGTTTCGTGGGGTGATGCTGAAGAAAGTTCGTGGGTTTCGGCGCCGAGATGCCTGATTAGGCAAGTCCAAGCTCCATTTCGTCCCATAGCGCAGTCCGAGCTGATGGAGCCAGGGCATTTCTTCAGCCAAGGAATCAGGAGAAGTTCTTCAGCGGAAATATTGTCCGGCATACAATCAGGGTCCATTTCTTGGCCCTTTCGGTCAGCCGGGTGGCTCCGCTTATGACACATGGTCGAACGAAGCAGTTGACCACCACTTTCCGGGTTGATGAACAGATGCTACTGATGGGTGGCGGCGAAGCCCAATGAACCGATGCAGGTTGCCATCTAATTACTAAATAGATCATAGCCCAGTTCTAGCCTTGGTCATCGATTTTCATCCCCAGAACGTTGCCCGGAAATATACAGTTACGGCAGTCCAACTCGAGTAGCCACGGCTTATTTCTGGTCCTGTTGTAGCCGAAAACACGATGCGACAGGTTGTCCCAATTGTCGACGGGATCCCAAGTTTTGCAGTCGTCTGGCAAGAGAACCTTTCTCCGGCCACCTTTCATTATCCAATAATCTTCGCCAAATTTGCGGACGTACACATGGCATGAAATGCTGTTTGCCGGCGCAGGTGTGCCATCTTGCTCTGCCATACGTTTCAGACGTAGCCAATATTGAGGTTCGACGACGACTGGAGCAGCACCGATAAACCCAACCGAAAGGGACTTCGCATGTTCGGTACCCCACTCGTTAATTGGCTCTGAATGTAAGAGACGGCCCCCTTCATGTATGCTGAGTACAAATGCATAACTGACTCTTGCGGGACCGTCGTCGATTTCATCATCTTCACTGTCCAGTGCATCGCTCAACTCGTCATCCATACCGTCGTCAGTCTCCTCGTCAGTCTCCTCGTCAGTCTCATCGTCCACTTCGTCATCCACTTCAGCGTCCACTTCAACGTCCATCTCGTCATCCGTCTCGTCGTTCATCCCATCGTCTATTCGGTCTTGATAAGCGACACGAGCGCCGACCACGATACGACTTCCGGTAGGATCAAACGCAATTACTGCGGGACGCCGGTAATTGTCGATTTTGATTATCCACTTGATGCTGTCTGATTCCACATTTATGAGCATCAAACTGTAGTCCCAGTCGTACTGTGCCGTGGTAAAGCAAGCTAGCCACGTTTCATCCGGCGAAAAGGTCAGACAGTGTGGCAGGCAAGTGGCCATGGTAGATCGTGTGACTATTCTTTTAGTCCAGAAATGTTGAAGATAGCGACCCTTCCATTTCCACAGAAGAATTTCGCATTGCCCTTTGAAAACGTGATTAATCATCGCCAGATATTTCCCCCGTGAAGAACAGCACAAATATTTTTCGCTTTGGAGCGCGTCAATATTCCCATCAGTCGTAAGCTCCAGTGAATATGTAATCTTGGTCGGCTTATATCCTGGTAAGAAAGAATGAACAATTAGCTCTCCCGGCATCGCCACAACTAACGAGTTTCCGTCTATGGACCAGCCGAGAGCTAGGTCATGGTGTTTCTTTTCCAGTAAAGGCGTGAGTGGATCAAGGCGACTAGGCACTACCTGTCCATTGGTAAAGTCCCAGACAATGACCCTGCCGTGTGAAGATATCGTTGCCAGTCGAGAGCCGTCAGGTGAACATGCCGCTTTTGACCAAAGGTGGTATTCATCGAGAAGCTGAGAAAGGCGGAAGCGTTCTGTATCTTCATTGTGTGGGAGGAGGTGAAGCGTGTCGATAATGACGACATGGCCAGACTTGGATGCCGCAATGTGTCTTCCATCCGGAGAAAGGCAAGATTGATCAAACAAATCAGATTTTTGCGTCTGTTCATCCGTCCAGATCTCCAAAGCTTCCAAGCCACGTTGAAGACATAGTGTCCTGCATTGATTCGTAGCCGGCCTCAAATAAGAACGTGAGATTAGAGACACCTCTTTCACAGGCGCGGCCATGTCTGTACTTAAGTCCCAGAGCTGTATCTTGTCAGCGCACTCTATTTCGTACTCGGCCCATCCCCATTCTTTGTTTGGTCCAGAAATTGCCAACAACAGGTTGCCGAATGAGCTTCCCTTCGAAGAACATATTTCGTGCATGTGGGAACCTGAGTTGGCTTCATACACGTCGACATGGCTGGGACACCGGTCTCGTATGATTGCCACGAACTTCCCATCGACAGAGTAAGAAATCCCGGTCACAGGTAGAGTCGCACCTCTAGGGTGCACCCCCCAATTGTCTTTCAGTGAGCGCCAGCAGGTTCTCCATCGATGCAAGATGCCGGTATCCTGCTTCCAAAGATACACTCTTCCATCACAGAAACCACACACCAAGCCACCATTTTCAGATGAAGACATGTACGCAACACAAAATTCTGACAAGGTTTCGATGAATTGCTGGCCATGTGTCCAGTCCCAAAACACAACCGAGCCTGTGACCAGGCCCACAGCAACATCATTCGCGGATCTGAAAACGACACATGAGACTTCGCTCGTGAAGTCATCTTTGGCCGCACAAAGGCTGTTGGAATCGATATTCCATACGTTGACTTCTTTATCTGTTGCGATGGCAAGATAGACACCGTCATGCGAGTAGCACATGTCTCTCACATGCGGCCCGTACTTATGCAGCGATCTTTGGGCTACGTCCCAAGTTGTGGCTGTGTCGGGCGCTCTGAGAACCCAATTCGGTATTTCGGACTGAAAGGTTTGCTTTACTATAGAATCGGTTGGTGAGAAGAGCAAAGCTGAGACGTAAACTTGGCAGGGGGCTCGGTCGATAGTGTACTTATGTTCCGTCACGAATCTTCTTGCGTCTTCAAGAAACAACGCAACTTGATTTTTAGACCCTGGAGAGTGGAAGAGAGCCTGTAGCTTGTGAACATCGGTAATGGACTGTTCAATGCGACCCAACCAGCTCATTGCTTCGAGCCAATGGACGAAAAATTTGGTCAAGAAGTCGTAGACCTTAGTCTCGTTCGTGAGGCAATGGGCCTTTTCAAAATGGTGCACCCAGTATATGCAGGCGTACCGCAGGTGTTGCGGGATGTTTTCTCGGATCTTCTCAGATGCTACCTCCTTTCTGAGGACACCGGGATCCCCCAGGTGGCAGATGTCATTCTTCAAGCAATATTGGTTTCTGTTTGCCATGATTCGTAGACAACAGTCCAAAAGATCGGTGTGCTTTTGCTGCTCTTCAATAAAGAAGTGGCTCCTCTCTCCACTTCTGTCCAAGAGGTACTCGGGAAAGGACAGATGAAATACTCTGATGGGCTGATTTGATTCGGGGTCGTCGGGGACGCTCAACACAGAATGGAGGTTTTTGAGATGAAGAAAGACTTCATCCTCGTCCTCATCAAGAAGCCGAGAAAGGGATATGACAGGCAGCGGATCTGCCAGAAGAATGATGCCGCCGACAATCCTGCGAAATTTAAATAAGGATGTCTTGGTAGTCGCTCTCATCGAGTCCAGAAACTAGTTGGTCCAGAACGGTTCCGTATGTCATTTCCATTGTATTCGTGGGTCTGTAGCGCGAATCGAGGATTTTCTTCAATTGTGTTTTGGGATGGAGTCTGCGATTATCCATGAATCTACAGATAGTTGCGGCATAGATAAACAAGGGGCTGCATCTATGCACCAACATTGTTGTCGTATTGGTGTCCGGCCATGGCGGAGATATATCGTAGAGTGATTGTATCCTCTGAAGCTCATGCTCCAGGTAGGCCCTGATGTCCTGCTGAATTTCCGAAGGGGAAATTTCGTGCAGTGCGACATCCTGGTGGAACCTTTCTGGGACATCGTGTTTGAATCCCAAGTGGATTGGTAATTCTGGCCTGCTGGTAATGAAGACACGTACTCTGATGCCTGTAACACTTCCAAGCTCACCCAGGAGGCCGACGATCATCCTGGTGCGCTCTAAATAAGGACCAGCGCCAGTGTAGTTTTCATTGTCGCATTCGTCCAAGGCGTCAATTGCCAGCAACATCGTGATTCTCGAAGTACCAACTGGTTTGAGCTGTTTGAAAGGCCCCAAAATAAGTTCTGCGAACTGCGTCTCCAGAGTCTTGCTAAGTAGATCTGGATTCTTGTGGACAACGTTCCGGATGAGATCACCAAGTCCTTGAATGTCTTGGCATCCATGAACGTTGTGGACAAGCTGATTGGCAATCGTCGTAACAAATAGATCGGCTTTCCTGCAGTCGTCTATGATGCGGTTGAAAAAGAAGCTGGCAGCTAGCTTCCCTTTGTCGGAGAAGCTTTTCGCAACCGTTCGCGAGATTGTAGACTTCCCTGTGCCTGCTGCACCCCGCAGCCAGAAAATGCATTTTCCCTTGGGATCATCTACCCATTGTGCGATCTTAGCACGCAGCCTTTTCCTGGTATGCGGGTGGCACAAAGGGCCCTTTTCGTTTTCCCGGTCATCGAAGACGGCGCCTCTTGCCACCTTGAGATATCGAGCGTCTATTTCCCATCAGTATCTGAACAAACGTCATGGGGATTGGATTAGAGCGGTCACATACTGTCAAGCTCGCCAGCATAGTAGTTGTTAATGTGCTTATCGCCGAAATGAGTGTTTGAGCTGCCTGTCACAGCAATATTTGTGTACTGGTGGTTCTAGGAAAGTCACTATTTGGTCACGCCGATAAGTCTGGCTTTACAAACTTACTGACATGTCGCTTCGCCCTGATCTGGACGCCGATGCAATCATTCAAGATTTTGGCGTCTGCCGCCGAAGATGTGATGGGGAGCCAAGGACAGCTTGATGTACGGCTCAAGAAGGGCAGGTGTATGTATTGGCATGGATTCTCAGTAACCCGGGGCTGCCACTCGTTTATGTGGACTAGGCACGCCCCTTCTTCCCCTCTGACCCTGAAAGTCGGTCATTTTAGAAGGCTTCGACCGCAAGTCGTTTCAACATTTGCTGCATTATTGACCGAAGATCAAGGTCTAGTCAACCTTGGGCGCAACCCAAGGGCTAGAGGAAAGACTCAATTCATTGGGGGAGGAGATCATCCATCCCAGCCTGCTTGCATTGCGCATGAGCGCTAGTATCTGTCGGGCAAGCAAAAGTAGAAATTTGAAGCTGACTGGAGTTTGAGGCAGTGTCTGCATGAATGTCTCATTTCCGTTGAGGCAGTTGTTGGGGCGTTTTCTGCACATTGACTGATGCCCAAGGCCGATCGCCTTGGCGCAACAGCGGGTGTGTACAGGTCAAAGAGCGGCGGCAGAACTTGAGAAGACTTTGGGTCTTGAAATGACACAGAGCTCGCCTTTTCGGTATTGATTAAAAACTCCTCCTTCACAATTCGTTTCCGAATAGGATCGCAATTGCTTCGAAATCTGTCGTTTTCACTATGGCTTCTCCTGCTTTCGTGCTGGCCATTCCCGGCTTTTTCAAGTCATCACTGGATTGTTTTCAGTATGTCCAGTTTGGAAGAGCCTTCCATCAGGATTTCGCCTTTTGCGTTGCCAAACTTCAAGCTGCGGAAATGGAGTTCACGCGATGGGGGGAGGCTATGGGCGTTCTGGACGAGAATGCCGAAGCAGCATCCAGATTTCAACAGGGTTCCTGGAAAGAGAGCGAACTCTTGAAGGCTAAAATATGGCTTCAGACAATTCAGGATGCTTTTGAGACTGCCAGGAGAAAGTCCGAGCAATTCAGGGGATTGAACCTGGATGACGAGGACAAGAAACAGGATTTGGAGGTCCTAGATGCAACTCAGGAACTTGAGAAATCCGACAAGCCTTTGAAAGGACTTATCGATGGCATGCGTACAATTGTCATCAAGCGACGCAGAAAACTTCAGGAGACGGGCCGTCAAACGCGATGGGCGCTATACCGCAAGACCGACTTCAACAGCCTCATCGACTCAATCTGCGAAGCTGTTGATACCCTTGTCAAGCTGTTTCCATCGGTCCAGCCTCAACACAATGCTTTGTGTGCAGAGGAGGCGGGCCGTTTCCAGCCACAGGCGATGCAACAGCTTTTGGAAGTTCTCGGAAACCATGATCAGCTTCTACGCGATGCCTTGCTGAACAGGGCAAGGGCAGAGGGCCATACCTTCACCGATGTGTCAGTGAGCGGTGGAATGGGTACCAGGTTTGGGGACGAACATGAAAACAACCTTGACGCCAAGTCGGCATCAATGACGTTCACTGGCCTTCGCATCGAGAATTCGGAGAACACGAGTGCAGGCCATAAATACACCTTCGACAAGGATGTCGCATTAGCAATGCTAAAGAATCGCGGTTAGAATAACCAGGTCGGTTTGGCTTTTGTGAGAGTCTATGATAAGAGAACCCTGCCATATCAACTACGTAATTTTGAATGACCTCTGCAGATCTATGAGAAAGCAGATAAGTCAAAGCACCCACTTCTGGCCCACCCCTGCTTCTGGCCCACCGAAAAAATGATGCCCAGCCACCGACTTTCTAGATAACCCCCAACTTCAAATTATCACCGCTTTTCTCAACCTTTTCTAAATCGCTTCATTTACTCAGGATGCATTTTTCCTCGCCTAATGGCTCAGTATACCGAATTTGAAGTCCATCGGGCGCTTGCCGACATCGC